>NC_139345.1:145693501-145772488 GCF_055883805.1 Amblyomma maculatum | reverse complement strand
GTAGACACCAAAAGGAGACACATGCTTGATGGTACTGAAATTAACTATTTATTGGGCTGAATTGCACCCGTAAAAGAAGCAACTCGGCAGCGGCGATAGCAACAAACGTGCTCGTCGATCCAAGGTATATGTACTATGGTTGCGAAGGCTCCATAGACGCCCATACGTACAAAACATGGCGGCTCATGGGCTCCAGCGACCAATGAAAATTGGAGGAGGGGGGCCATGACGTCAAATGACGTCACGCATACGTTGATGATGATGATGATGGACTGATTATTTATGGCGCAAGGGCATCTTTGGCCAAAGAGCACCAAAACACAAGGTGAAGTCACAACTGAATTTAATAAAATGTCCGAGGTGAGGTGTTTAATGAAGTACTTAAATACGATGGTGTATAGGGCCTAAAAGTTTTTCCGGAGTGTGTAGTCTAAAAGCAGTGGTGTATAGGGCCTAAAAACATTGAGTTAAGGTGTTTAGTGGTCTGAGTAAAACTGAAAGGGTGAAATGTACGTGTTAAAAGAATAAGTTGCCTCAGCAACAATTTCTTTAAAAGAAAGACATTTAATTAAAAGAAATGGGCTGACGCCCATGTTGATAAATGACTCCGTATAAAAAGCCTACTTTTAATAAATATTTAAAAAGTCTTTCTAAAGGAAACATTGGATGGTCGCCAAGAAAGATGGATGGATGTGGCGGTATTTGTTTCGTGTATAATTCAGGGAAGTGACGTCTCCTATGCTGTTCCAGTCTTTGACATTCTATTAAAATATGGAGTACTGTGAGCCGGCAACCACATCTCGAACAACGTGGTGCAGGAGAGTTCGTTAAAAGATATGAATGTGTTGTGTATGTGTGACCTATTCTCATCCTGCACAGAGCTACTTCTTTGAATCTGTTTTGTTTTTCTGTAGTGTATCTGCCTATCCTTGGTTTTATTGTGTGTAGTTTATTCTCCGTTGCCATGTCCCACTCCTCTTGCCATTGTTGTCTGATCGTGTTTTTGATGTGAGGCTTGAGATCCTGATATGATATGTAGTCAGTGTCTGTAGTGTTTCGAAGGGCAGCTGATGCAGCAAGCCTATCTGCTGCCTCGTTTCCTGGTATACAGCGGTGGCCTGGCACCCAACACAGGGTAATATTAAGTTCTAGTTTATGGGCAGACATAAGGGAGTTATAAAGGGAATTCAGGACTGGGTTCTTATTGTGCCACTTTCGAAAGGATAGGGACATTAAAACACTGAGGGAGTCTGTGTAGATGACCGATGTCTGTATTTTCTTTTCTATAATGTGTCTCACAGCTAGCAGGATTCCATGGCATTCAGCGGTAAATATACTTGTATGTTTGTTCAGTGTTTTTGAAAGTGAAAAGTGTGGTCCATGTGCTGCACAGGACACTTGAGCAGACTTCGAAGCATCGGTGTAATATTCATCACAAGTGTACTTCGCCTGAAGTAACATGAAGTGCCGCTGTATGGCAATAGAGGATGCGTGCTTCCCCACTGCAAGAAACGAAAGGTCACAATTAACAGCATGCATTTCCCAAGGGGCAATTAAGTCTTTTGGTGAAGTTGTATGAAGGCTGTTAATCGGAATGTCCAGTTGTTCAATATGCGTGGCAACTCTGACTGGATATGGCGGTGTTAGAGATGGTTTTCTTGAGAAGAGTGCTGTGCTAGTTTTGTCGAGCAGGAGGCGGCGACATGGATGGTTCAGTTGGCATAGTACCTTCATAGCATAAGTTACACAAGAAAATTCTCTCCTTCGTTGCAGTGACCATCGGTTCGCCTCGACATAAAGGCTAGCAATTGGGCTAGTTCGAAAAGCGCCCGTAGCGAGGCGAAGGCCGAGGTGGTGCACGGGGTCGAGTAATTTTAGTGCAGAGGATGATGCTGACCCATAGACCATCGAGCCATAGTCTATGCGTGATAGAACTACACTATTCAGAAGGCTCAGAAGGCAGTCGCGGTCTGTACCCCATGACCGGTGAGAGAGAATTTTTAGCAGATTCATTGCTTTGAGACACTTCAGTCGCAACTGTTTTATGTGGGCAATGAAGGAGAGTTTTTCGTCAACAACTACGCCAAGAAATTTATGTTCCTTTTTAAAGGCAAGGCTCTGACCATTCAGTGTAATGTTGGGGTCAGGTCTGACGCCACGCTGCTTAGAGAAAAGTACACAAACACTTTTTTCAGAGTTAAATTTAAACCCATTGTCATCAGCCCACCTGGACAGTTTGTTAACACCTAGCTGAATCTGTCTTTCACAGATGGCCAAGTTGCAAGATTTGAAGCTTATCTGGATGTCATCAACATATACAGAGCAAGAAATGGTTTTTGGCAACACACTTTTTAAAGAGTTCATTTTGACTATGAAAAGTGTGCAGCTGAGAACACCACCTTGAGGGACACCATTTTCCTGTATGTACTGCTTTGAGTATGCATTGCCAACACGAACTTTGAAGGCCCGCTCAGACAAGTAACTTCGAATTGTATTCAACATGTTCCCTGTGATGCCAAGAGAGAAGAGGTCGCGGATGATACCAAAGCGCCAAGTGGTATCATATGCTTTTTCGAGATCGAAAAAGACAGATAAACAATGCTGTTTATGTACAAAAGCATTCCTTGCATAAGACTCGAATGCAATGAGCTGATCAGCAGTTGACCGCCCAGCTCTAAAACCAGCTTGGTTTGGATGAAGAAGACCATTGTAATCAAGGAAATGTAGGAGGCGGCGATTTACCATTTTCTCAAAAAGCTTGCATAAGCAGCTGGTTAGAGCAATAGGCCGATAACTGGCAGCAAGAGTGGGATCTTTTCCGGGTTTTAATATCGGGATAATGATCGCTTCCTTCCATGCTTTAGGAAAACGTCCTGTGGCCCATATTTTATTATACAGGCAAAGTAGGGTTTCAAGCGTGCCCGTATGCAGGTGTTTGAGCATTCCATATGTGACCCTGTCAGGACCTGGTGCTGTGTTCCCACATGTGCCAAGTGCCATCTTCAGCTCCTGCATGGTGACAGGGCTATTGTACCCTCCTGTGCACGGTCTTTTATCACATATAGGCTTCCTCTCCTCAGTTACCTTGTGCCGCAAAAAAGAATCTGCATAGTGCGCTGAGCTGAATACATATTCGAAGTGTTGCCCTAGTGTGTCTGCTTGGTGTTCAAGAGAGTCACCACTAGTGCTGACAAGGGGTGTTGGGAGAGTGTTATTTCCTGTGAGTGCTCTTATTCTGTTGTATACTTTGTGAGAATCAGAATAAGAGTTCACAGAAGAAAGGAATGATGACCAGCTTTCTCGCTTGGAGATGCGTCGAACACGTTTGCCATTTGCCTTTGCGCGCTTAAATTCTATTAGGTTCTCAGCCGTGGGGTATCGGCGTAACTTCGACCATGCCTTGTTTTGTGTTTCACGGGCAGTTTTACATTCTGCATTCCACCACGGCCTTCGTTTGTTTCGTGGCTTACTTGATGTTTGTGGAATGTGTTTTTCTGCAGCATCTATAATGTGCAGCGTGATCAAGAGTTGAGATTCGTCAACGCCTAAGCCAGTAACTGATGAACAGGGCAGAGCTGAGTGCTCCCTGAACATCTCCCAGTTGGCCACATATTCTTTAAATTTGCTGGGACTAGATGCATTTACATTTTTATTGCCTGTGTACTTCACAGAGATGGGAAAATGGTCGCTTCCATATAGATTGTCAATAACAACCCACTCTGTAGCTGCCAAGAGCATCGGAGAGCCAATGGCTAAGTCAATGGCTGTGTACGTATTATGAGCTGAGCTGTAGTATGTTGGCTGTTTTGAGTTGAGTAAACATGATCCTGAGGACAACAAGAACTTTTCAATTAGTGCACCTCGGAAGTCCGTTCTTGTACATCCCCATAATGGGTGGTGGGCATTAAAGTCTCCGACCAGCAGCCATGGTTCTGGGAGTTGGTCAATCAGCTTTTCAAAATTTTTGTTGCACAGCCTATGATCTGGCGGAATATACAGCGAACATACCGTTGTTATTTTACCGAATATTAAGGCTTGTATTGCCACTGCCTCTAAGTCTGTGTTAATCGAGATGTTTCGACAAGCGATTGACTTTTGTGTTATAATGGCAACGCCACCGGAGGGGTGAGTACTGCCTTGCCTATCTTTCCTGAAAATACGATACTGCTTGAGAAAACTTGTGTCTGTTGGTTTCAGATGTGTTTCTTGCAGACAAACTATGTTTGGTTGGTGTTCGGCGAGGATTTCATATACGTCATCCAGATTTTTTAGGAGTCCTCGACAGTTCCAATAAATGATACTCTCGGTAGCCATTTTGGTAGGTGTGGAAGGAATATAGAGTAGGGTTAGGAATCGCCGCCCTTATCAGGGGGCTTAACTGGTGTATGTTTTTTTGATTTGAGACGGTCCAGCAGGCCCCGCCTCTCATTGGCGGACTCCCTAGGCGCCGCTGACGCTGCGGAGTCCGTGCTCACCTCCATCGCCTCTGGTGAAGGCATGGAGGCAGGAGGTTTTTCAAGAGGAACAAAGTCCCTCTCGGATGTCTTTGGTGTCCCGGACGTCTGGGGGAAAGTGACCTCCGGGATTGCAAAGATTGGTGCAGCCGGTGGCTGCTTAGTGAGGAGCCGTGGTGGGAGCACGTCAGCAGCATTGCACTGCGTGCCCACCGTTAGTAGACGCGGCCTGGCCCCTCTGCGGGCTGCGTTAGCATAGGGAGCTGAGGAAAGCATTCTGTGCTTTTTTCGGGCCTCTCCGTATGTTATCTTCTCAGTTATCTGTATATTGATTACTTCTTTTTCAGCCTGAAAGGCTGCACAGGACCGTGAGTATGCAGGGTGGGTGCCCTCACGGTTCACACATTTGTAGTCAGTTGCACTGCATTTATCTGTTGCATGGTCATGCGCGCTGCATTTTGCACAGGTAAGGCGTCCTCGACATGTCTGGCTACCATGCCCGTACCGCTGACACTTGAAGCACCTGCGGGGGCTTGGTATGTACGGGCTAACTTTGCATCGGATAAATTCCACATTGACAAATTCAGGAAGTGTGCTCTGGTTGAAGGTGAGAACAATATGTTTCGTTTTTATTTCTTCGTTCTTTCGCCTGATTGTTATTCTTCGTACTGCTGTTACACCTTGGTTCTGTAGGCCCTCAAGAAGATCTGATTCTGTTTCGTTTAGGAGGTCTCGCTCAGAGACAACTCCCTGGCAGCTGTTAAGACTGCGGTGGGGTGATACCTGAACGTCAAGGTGAGCAAACGTTTTTGTTATGAGAAGGTTGTCAGATTGACTTTTGTCTGATACCTCTATTAGCAGGTCACCAGATCCTAGTTTTTTCGCTTTGTAGTTTGCCCCAATGATGGCCTTCAGAGAGTTGGCAATCAGAAAGACTGACAGTTCATTTACTGGTTGAGATTCGGTTACAGAGTGCAAGACAAGAAACTTTGGAAAGTTCTCAGTTGGTGTACTGATTTTTTGCGTCACTTCGGTGCGACTCCTTTTCGGGGGTCGATCAGGTTTTTTTAAAGGTAGTTTTTCCATGCAGTATGGATTGTTTTAAGGGGTCCTAATATATGTCGCCTCTGGTTCACCCTTATACGCAGAGGAAGGTCCCGGAGCCCCTCGCCTGGTGGACAGGCGAGGAGCCCATCGGCCGAGGCTTGACCACGGCCTCGACCGCCACCGTTCAAGGTTTCTTCCCTTCACCTCTCAACCTATCGCCACGGTGCGGATTACAGCTTCGGTATGGGGGCTCAGGGTCCGTGGTGGCACCAAGCACCAACACCTAGTTTACACAAGGTGCCCTTGCGGGACGTCACGCATACGTTCACTTTGGCGCGAAATATAAACAATGTATTTTTTTTTAACCGCCGCGTTGCATTGACGAGCCTGCATCTTTTGAAGGTTGTTACCTTTCAGCGCGCGCCAACCTTTGCCATCTAAAAGAACTCGAGTTTCTGTTGTTTACGCCCTTGTTCATAAGCAGTTGCTCCAGCACAGTGAAAGTGGTTGGCAAAGGTGACGGCATAGAAAGGCAGCAACATTTCCAAATAGATACCACGCATGCAAATTCACAATAAAGATACTGCTGCAAGTCATGCAAGTACTTTGGCATTTACTTTGTTCCTCAGTGCAGTAAGGTGCTGTCCAGAAACACTGGTGCAACGGGGCAGTCGTGCCCAGTTCGCAATAGAGTGTACCAAGTGAACAATTATGGTTTTTATATTCATGGTTTATTGCATCAACCAATAAAATACAGCAACAAATCACAACAATCAGAATGCATGTTGTAGACAGCACAAACAGTAGCGCTGTTTGGCGGGTTAATCATCTCAATGATCACAGTCGAGGCATGGAAAAGGCTTGAAGTGCCTGCCACAAAACACCACCAGATAAGAAACATGCATGCACAGAAAACAAAGCTATGACAGCTGCAATTGAAATAAAAATGTCACGAATTAGTAGGTGCATCAAAACATACGTGGAGCATAGAGCAGTGGGATCATTCTTCACATTTAAATTCTTCGGCAGAAAGTATACAGCAGTTTTCAAGGCAATTTCAAGGTTGCGCGAGTCCAGACAGCTTTAGAATCGACAAACGTGCTTCACACAGGAGCATGAGAGCGTACATTCAGTCTGTGTGCAACCTCCAGATCTGCTCACCGGTGAAAGTCAGCCGGGAAGCGATAAGACACCGACGGTTGAGTCCACGCTGTCGCAAAGTGCCACAAAGCATCGCTTCCTCACTTTGTGCGGGCTCATCTTGTGATGAAACGCTAAGCGCAATACACTGCTGCGAAAAGACTTCGCATTGCCCGCACGACGAAGGGGACGAAACTAAAAAAAGCACGGCTGCAGGGGCATATTAAATCTCACCAAACGGCGACAAAGCCGCGACCAGCAAGGACGTCGAAATCTTCGCAAAAGGGACATTTTCAGACTTGCGAACTAAATTACGCTTTCCTGAGCACACCAAGGCCCGCACCACAGCAGACAAGCAGCAGACAGCGATAAGAAACCGTTTCGTGCTTCATCAGCGTCGTTATCTCCATTGCCCTGGTTACCTCTGGCAGCGCCTCCTGACCGATGCGACATCAAGGAGGTGGGGCGATAAGAGTGTTTGTTGCAAGATTAAAAAAAAATCAAGAATGTATTTATAAACTATCTTACCTTTCAAAAGCGAAGTTATCAAAATGTCTATTCTTTTTATATTGATTGATACTTTTTAACTTGGAGTTGTATATTTTCTTAATATGAGTGGTTGGCCCCCCGACCTGTGGCTATGCTGCGGTACCGCTGAACCGCTTTTGGGCCCAGCCTTCGCCACCATTCTACTTCCGCCATGGTCGATCGTCGAACAAAGAATGCCTGTCAAACCTGTCAACGCTCAATTTAAAGGCTGCTCAGAACAATCTAGATAACGTCGCAAACTGCTACTAGCCCAACCTGCAACATTGTAGAAACATACGCAAGGATCGGTATCTTCGAAAAAGATCTGGGCGCATCGTTAGCGACAAAGAAAATGATAACACGTCGTATCGCGGCAACGAGCATGAACAAACAATTGATACAGAATTGATACGCGTGCCAGAATCACAGTGATAAGGCCGCATGCTGGTGGCTGTTAAAAAAACAACAAATATAGTTTTGAAGGTTTCGCGACACTATGACTTTGGATACCTGCACCACGTGGCCGTTATTGAAGGTCACATATTTTTTAAATGGATTCCGGCTAAATGCGGCAAACGAGATAACAGATGAAGTGGCCCACGAAGGTCTACTATAAAGCAACTATAGGCATATCTACTTCACAAAATCAGATGCGTCTCAATTCGCCAAGCGATATATCGAGGATCAAGTCATCATGATCTCTTTCTGCATTCCATTGACCCACATCATAAATCAGGACTACCACTCAGGGTTCCCTGTCATCTAGAAACAATTTATCATCGTATTCATCTCAAAGCCGCCTTTACAAACAGTCTACGACACCGATTCAAGCAAGCAGACAATCTGCTTTGTTATACCTGCGGATCTTACGCCAACGAACGTGCGCACTATGAACAACGCATGCAGTCTGTCACCAAAGTGCTGCTCACAGTGGACTCTACATTATGTCCTTTAGGATGTTAGAGACAGCAGCGCCATGCAATGACGTTCTTATTTGCGTATTTAGATGCTATTGGTATGTTAAACAAACTCTTTACCCACCAACTTGATAATGCGTCTTTACAAGCACACTACTGGACTTCGGTCTTATCTAAAAAGTCATCCACCCACATTCAAAAACCGCACTCGTTCCTAGCCTTTCTTTCAGCTTTATTCCCTAATCCCCCTTCCCCATGCAGAATAGAATGTCAGCGAACATTAACGCCAGCTAAAACCCCTGTTTTCATTAAATGCCCTTCTCTCTTTCTTAGATCTCAAAAGCGAATATTAGCAGATAGCAGTCGACGAGCTAGACCTCGAGAAAACGATGTTAATTACACCCGATGGCCTGCACGAATTTAAGGTGCTGTCTTTTGGGCTTTCCTTCACTCCTGTCCCGTTCCAACGCATAATAGACATAGTTTTAGCTGTTTTTAAGTGGAAGTCGCGTCTTGTTACCAGGACGACGTGGTCATTTTCTGGCCTAGGTTAGGCCAACACTTGAAACGATTGTACATTGTACTTCTGGCTCTCCAATCTGCGAGAATAGCCGTCAAAACAGAGATGTGTCATTTCGCCTTCGAGGAACTACATTTTCTAGGCCATGTCGGCGCACAAGGCGCTCTTCCTGACCCCCAAACGATCGCTGCTGCTTCCCCTTCCTTATGACAAACCCACAAGAAAGCCCTCTGACGTTTTTGGGCCTCTGCTCATATTACCGACGCTTTGTCCAAGATTTTTCTCACCTGAGTGAGCCTTTGACAGCTTTAACTCGGGATCCCTCACATCTTTTATGAGGGAGCACCCAAAACAAAGTATTCAAAAAGATCCGGCGCCGCATTCAAACTAGCTCATTTTGACCAGAAGGCAGAACCTGATGTCCAGACTTACGCCATCAACGTCAGCTTCGGAGCGATCCTCATACAGTGGCATGGTGGTGCAGAACGATCCATTGCCCACGCGTGCTGCTCACTTTCTCGATCAGAAAAGAAATATTGGACGGAAAAGAACGCCTTACCGCCATCTGGGCTCTCAGTAATTCAGACCATATTCATGGCTGACCGTTTCGTGTTGTCAACGATCATCACTCGTTTTAATGGCTACCCAGCATTAAAAACCCTACCGGCCGGTTGGCCAGATGGAGCTTTCGGTTTGCAGGAGAACGACGTGACGACCCCCTACAAGTCGGCCCCGCAGCACCAATATGCGGGCTGTTTATAACTAGCGCCTGTGGAACGGGCGCCGGAGACATCACTGAAGATTGTCCTTTTCTTCGAGTCATTAGGGCATCCCATATAGCGCAGCTTCAACGGACCGGCTCTGACCAGACATCACTCATTTAGTACCTGGAGAGCTCTATAGCTAGCGTACCACTTGTGTTCACCATGTGCTGCATTCTTTCATACTGCGACGTAGAGACCTCTAAAAGCGCAACTTCAACAGCAAAAAGGAGGTATTTCGGCTTGTTGTGCCATCCTAGGTAGCTCCAAAATCTTGAGCGCTTGTCATGATGAGTCACCTGCAGGAAACTGGGCATCCTTCGTGCGCTGCATAGATTCATCGGAAGTATTATCGGCCCAGATTACTACCAATAGCGCGTAATCTTGTTAAACCATTAACCGATTGCCAGCAACGCGTCTCCTCCTCTGAAGCCATCCGGCATTCTGCAACCCATGGCTCACAAAACACCCCTTTCCATCAAATAGAAATCGACTTCTTCGTCTCTTTTCTGAAGTTGTCCAATGGAACACGGTGGATTGTGGTTTCAACGGAATATGTAACACAGTACACTGAGACAACGTAACTTGCAAACGGTACTGCTTCTGAAATCTCAGAATTCTTTGTACGCAACAACGTCCTGTGTCATGGAGCTCTTGTAGCTATTATTACCGACCATGAAGATGCGTTACGGCTTTTTCAGAACGCTGCCGAAGAACGCCGAGCATAGGTTAAAAGTTAAGGGGCTCTAGAGAGTCGACATCCACAGTGCGGCCTCGCATGGATATGCGGTGTGGTCACCGGCATTTGGGAGGTCAGTTCACGAGCAGACAGAGGCAGTTTTGGATACTTCCTTCCAGAAGCAGTTTTGGATCCTGAGTTGGATACTTCCTGCTGCTCTATGATTAAGCTTTGCAACAATGTGAGCTCGGCAGTAACACCCCGGATTAATGCTACAAAGTTGTTATACCACGCAAAGAGCGAGCGCAGAGATCGGGGTATAAAGCCGCTGAAGTGTGTATATGCGTGATCGCATAACTACCGGAATATGCAATAGCGCGCCATTTCTTTCCCTTTGCGCATGAAAGGGAGGTGCAGGCAGATGTTGACGACTAGATAAAGTGATCGCGCGAGAGTATAAAAATGTCAATGGGAAGGTGTACCGCAGCCGTGGTAAGTACACCGCAGGACAGATAGCTAGCTATGACTGCGCACACAGAGACTCTAACTCTCGGGGGGGACTTGTTCTCCAGCGCAACTATGCACCGGGTGGACCCGTTCGAGGTTGCAGAGACGCTTTCATGGCTGCAAGCTAAACGACCAGAGGTCGGGGCGAATCGGCGTTCGTATGCGACAGCCTTTTCCAGAGAAAGTGGGTATGGAGGTGGAACCTTCACGTGCTAAGCGGCGAGGAGCCTAGCGAACCGCAGAGAGGTATTTACGGGCATCGCTGCAACACCTGATCTAAGCGGATTCGCTGCGACAACGGAAAAATGCCGACCATGTGAAATGGCGCAGACAGCTACTCCGTGGGCATAGCTACAACACCTCAGCTAGTCAGGTGGCATGAAGGAAGGGGAGTGCTCCGAGGGAGCAGAGTAGCGTCGGCAGCGTTGGCTGCCTATGCAGCTCGAGTTGAGGACAGAGAAACGGCAGACGCGTGGGGTCACATGAAGGCGGTTCTGGTGAAACATCGTAACCAGAAGCAGCTTCTCCTAGCGTGTGGAAAAGGAAAAACTGTAATGTATGGTCATAAAATACGTAAACACGTCTTAAGAGGAATAATTATTGCATAGTTTCAGAAAAAGGGGTACACTTAGACAGCTTGACTGCTAAGAAGCATTAGGCGACTGCTGTGGTTTAAAGAGAAAAAGCGCCAAAGATAGGTAATAAGTTCTGAATAATAAAGCAAGTGGAACTGAAGGAATCAGAAGTAAATTAGGATTAGCAGTACAAAGATAGACTCAATAAAAGCTTATATATAGTATAACCTGCCGCTGTTGCAAACCGCTTCCAAGTGGCTTATGGCTGGTTTTTTCTTTGTATTCTTCCTCGTCATCTTTGTATGATGCTCAATATACTGCATCGCACTCGCCGGAGCGATGGACGGCATAATTAATGGCGCTGCCTTTGAAAGCAGTATTTAAGATCACTGTCAGTAGAAGGGTATTCCTTAAGGGTCGACAGGGGGCCTTTGGTATTTTTTCAGTACATAAATGATTTTCCATTATTATCTAAAAAAAACAACAACAAATGCTTATGTACCAGTCACGAACCCTAGCAGCACACGCAGAGAATGCATTTAAAGTTAACCGCTTCTTGTGGAACATGGAACTCAGTCATGAAGACGCCGAAAGCATCCACTACGCATAATCCTGAGGCGCACCCTAAATTCTGAGGTGTTCGACTAATGGAAAACAGGACTAAGTATAGAGAGAGGAACTTATTTAAGTGGACGCAACCATGTGAACATGTCACACCCACCACTTTGGCCAGCACGGAACAATCGACCCCACACGTAGCTGACAACGAATTTTGAACGCCCACGAGCTCCATTGTGAGGACCCGCTACATGTGCACACAAACGGAGGCCGTTAACCAACACCAGCGAAACAGCATGCCCTCGCGGACCCGAAGACACGAACGGTTGGTAATAGAAAATTGTTGTCCTTAGCAAATCTTGTTTGATTAGCATTGGTGAGGGCCTCCCTGTTGACTAAGTTACAAACTGTAACCTAATAATAGAACCAAGAAATATACTAACTCGTCTGACACCTAATGCTGATAAGCGTATTGGCGGAATGAGAACATTGGTTGAGCTCCAAGAGGAAAGTCATGGGACGAAAAAGCAAATCCCTGTTTCGCAGTTCATTCGCTTAGTCGGCCGCGATATGTATGAGTGTTGGCGCTGGTCACAGAGGGAATGCGCAGCGTATGACTCGTTCCTGATGGCTGAAGTTTAGCTCGGCTATGCCAGGATACGCGCAGCGAAAGCTAAGGCTAGCGGAATAGCATTGCCCATTCTACGTCGAGGAACTTGTTTCTCGTCTAATGCACTTGCTGCCTAGAAGCTGCCTTTCAGGCCGTGTCACTCTTATGTCTATTCTCTAGGCCAACAGCACGGTGTTCTTAAACTTTTTGAGCCCGCTGAAGTGTCTTGGTTGCATTACATCGTTAATTGTGGGCTGTCTTCAGTGAAGCAGGACTCAGGTCTCTGCTCCAGCAGCTTCCACTGCTGTTAGCGGTCGAGACATCGGACGTTAAACGAGCCCGTCTCGCGGCGGCATATTCAAGGCGTTTAGCCAGCCGGTTGGCGCGCTGTTCCTTTGTTTCCAGGGCGATTCGTTTCCTCTTCATCGCGTTCCGATGTCGATTCCAGGCCTCCTTCTGCATAGGAACTTGTCGCCGTCCATACTGCCGCCTCAACTGGGGTTGCGGTCCTCGCGAGGTCTCCTTTTCATTAGACACAGCTGGAGAAGCGAGCGAAGGCGAGCTCAACGATGAGCTAAGCGGTGTGACGTAATACGAAACGGCGGCGATGGCTCTACGGCGAGCGCGTCGTGTGTCCCACATCTACGCCGGTTTCTAGGAGATGGCCTTAGGTCTTTCTGCGCCTCCGCGGAGCGCCGTCACGGCAACATCGCACGTTCATGGTATATGTAGCTTTCGCTGCAAAAACAAACGTCCTTAATTTTGCTATCCAGGCTCTACGGCCACAAAAACAATGGTCACAAAACCGCTGCCAGCCGCCGCCGATATCGCAGAGCACTCGTTGGTACCAGAATTCAAAACGCCGCTTTGAGGTATCCCCTCCCGCAGGCTTCTCAAATTCTAGAAATATCAGAGGTCGGTGAAATCGCGGGATAGTCCAAAACCACGTGGCTTATTGTCTCTACCGACGACCCACAGATGGCACAGGTAGTGTCGATATCAATCGTGAAGCTCGATCGCCAAACGAATGTCCGCAACTTCCGCCAGCAGAACACTACTCAGGCAGTTGTCATATAGCCATTTCCGGCATCTTAAAGCTTTTCTAGTATTGGACAAGTTCAGGGCAGGCTCTTCTTCAGCTCCTTTGCGCCACTCATCCGTCTTCACCCTTTGCACTTGTTCTCAAACTTTCGCATCAGCGGCGCGCGTGGGCAGCGGCAGTGGCATTAATGGAAGCTGGCGGAATACCAATCCGGTGACGTAGATTTGCGGATCTCCCAGTCCCATCTTGTGTACACCTTCGCAAAAATAGTGTGGATTGGTTTGGTTTGATTAGTTGGGTTTAACGTCCCAATTCGACTCAGGCTATGAGAGACGCCGTAGTGGAGAATGGTACTATTTAACGTGAACTAATATCGTGCAGCACATGGATGCCACTCCGTTTCGCCTCCATCGAAACGCAGCGTGGAGCAGCGTCTGGTGGCCAAGGTTAGCTTCCGGCAGACGGAGAAGCCGGCCCGCATAGCACAGCTTCGCAACTGCCTCTCGTGCCGCAGAGGACCAGCCCAGGTCTCCCTGCACTCCCTTCACCGGGGTCTTGCTTTGTGCACACGTCGCCATCCTGCCCGAATCAGTCTCCCCTCCAGAAACCCGCTCGTCCTAAAAGAGAGCTATAGCGTGGCGTGGCGTAAGTTCGGACACCGCAACCATCTTTTATAGGGCACACGCGACTTCATGGTTTTCGCAGGTTACCGGCTTTCTATTAAAAGTTAAATACCTTCCTCGCGAAGTGAAACAGTTGATTTTCAATTCCTCGATTCGTAGCCACCTTAATTACGGCTGCTTCGTCCGGTGTACAAGTTCTGCAACTAATATGTATCGGATCTTTCATCTCCAGAAGAGGGCTATCCAGGGTGCCTGTCATGCACCTTTTTATTCCCGTACCACAGTCCTCTTCACAACAACATCTTAGATTCGCATTGACATTTGCCAATGAGTGTAAAAATACACTAAAATACATACGTTTATTGCCAACCTGAAAAGATTTCTCATTTATTAGAGCCCAAGGTTTCCTGAATATTGGTTTGTGCCGCAGCCGCGTACCAATTGTGAGTTGCAAATGTGTCGTTACAGACAACCTAAATTAACAAATAGTCTAATCCACAACAATGTTAATATCAGTTCCAGCTCTAAGCATAGTGTATTAAAGTATTTCGGGTCCTTCTAAATATACCACCTGAACAATAAAGGTTGTAATTTAATTATATAAGTATGCTTCATTTTTCTTTCAACTGTATTCTTCGTTTTAGTATGTCTAAAGGGCATGTTCGTCTTTTAGCATACCATTGCCCCTTTTACGATAGCATATATTTGTATTGCTGCCTCTGCTACAAGGCGGACTGAGGACTAAAGTTGCGAGTGTAATATTTTTCTTCTTAATTACACAATAAAACTGTACAATTTATAGAAATAAATATTCTTCTTTATAGCCGTTGAGTGCCAGCAGCACCTGCCGACCTAGAAAACCATTTTTTTCTTGCAGCTTGTACTTTTACCCTACCAATCGTAAAGCGCCGGGTAGTCTGGGCTTATGCTGAGGTTCACGCCCAGGTACATCCGCTCCCGACAAGCGCACCGTGTCTCTCTGGAGAGGCCGCTCTAGCTGCTCCTAAGACTCTGTCACACCCCATGCTATCACGACGCACTTTTCTGCACTGAACTTCAAATGAAGCCTAACCATTTCTACGCTCCAATGACTAGTTGGCTCTCCAGCTTTTCAGGCAAGCCTGCCGTAATGGCGGAATCGCCAGCTTACAAAGGGCTGGGATGCAACAGACAGCTCGTTGACTCTCTTGACAGTGTTCTAGCTTATAGCCGAAACCCGGCACCTCAGGCAAATTTTCGACTTTTGCAACGCATAAAATGAACAGGAGTGGTGAAAAAGGACAGCTTGTTTTAAGCAGCGCTGCACATTTATCGTTGTCGTGGTGTCTGCCCCACTCGACTTCCGCTATGTTGCCCGCGTACAGTGCCCAGAGCAAGTCAAGGTCTACCTCATCGAGGTCAAGTGCTCCCACAATTTCCCAGAGCAGCTCCCTGTTATCCAAATCATATGCCTTCGATGTATCCAAGAGTGCCACATAGAGCAGAAGACTGGTCTGTATGGATATTTCAATGCACTGTATAAGAACAAACAAGTACTCAATGGGTATGCCGACCCGGAAACTGCATGTAGCTTCCGGAGAACGCCCTTGCGGTTGGCCCAGCCAGATCTTCAGACGAATCTTCCTGATGTGCATGGTCAGCCGACCCAATAACGGTGCAATAGGTATGTGCTATCGTTGTCAAAGTCCACTTCTTTCTCGAAACCTTTGTACAATGGGCAGATGCGGCTATGTTTGCAGTTCCTAGGGACGGTGACATCAGTTACGACTTGAGAGAGCAGGTCCACCTCACATGTCGGGGCCCTGTGCCCCAGTGCCGACTCATGGGGAGACTGTTAACCCCAAATCTGCCCCAGAATCTATTCCTTGGGCTGCTCACCTGAGCTTGCGGTCAGTCGGTGCCTGTTATAAGTCGGATGGCAATGTCGCGTCATCCTCTGTGGCTGTAGTGACAGTGCGCTACACTCCTTGCTCACCGATATCTCTTGGTAATGTCACCGTGTCCCTGTCGCTTTGGAGTGTTCGGACCCATGCTTTCAAGAGAACTAGGCATGATGATCCCTCTAGCTCACTCTGTAGAGCCGATCTCCTGCCTGCTTGGATATGACGCCAGGAATGATGTGGAGTCTTGCCTCCCCGAGTGTCGAAGGTCGTCCAAAAAACGGTAGTTCAGAGTTGTCGGGCGCGACCGGTGCAGAGCCGACGCTTCTCGCTTAAGAACTAGGAGCATCGACTAAGCTCTCGCCGTGGCTGCCTTGACAGCCCGCTTGCCGAGGTGTCTGTGCAGCCGGCTGGCCTTCTGACGACATTTATTGGCCGCCACCTCCTCGAATGTTCGACATGCTCTCGCTTGGTACCGGCCTGTTTTCCGCACTGGTCGCTGTTCCAGAACTCCGCTCAACTCCGTCACTATCTCTCACGTGTCTTAAGATTGTCCACTCGCTCTGTAACTAGGATACCATTCTCTTGAGGTCGCATTCACTCTTTCGCGCCGATACATCGGCACTGCAATATCTTGGGTCACTCCGCCGGTCTTGACCAATCACTAGACAAATTTCCTTCCCATCTTCGTCCAGGATCATATAAATAAGGAATTCGCATAGCCCTTCGGACCTTAGGCAGTAATCAATGCACTTTGACCTATCACGCATCATCCACCACCTAACCTTGGTACTTGTCCGTAGAATTGATGGTGAGTAGGTTTTACATCTTTGACATCTCTAGCAGCAATCTGCCATGCGCGTTCGTGTGGTCTATAGCGTCTGAATGTGGGCAACTATCAAGAACTCGTACTGATGACGTAGAGCTTGCATGTCCACGCCGAGGAAGCTGCTGATAGACACATTTTGCTCCATTTTTGCCCACCTGTATGAAGTAGACGGGACTACGTTATAGCAACCAATGGCTCTGCACAGTCACTGGTTGGCTTTTCGGCCACTCTGTCCATTAGCCATATGGGCTCCTGACGCGTGCGCAATTTTTGTGCCCAGTGGTGTGATCCTGTAAAAAGGCACCCGACTCCACCGCCCCAATTTTCTTTGAATTTACGGTTGCATCCGTCCCACTGCATGTCCGCTTCCGCTGAGGGGACTTTCTCACCTCGAAGGTGTGTTTCTTACCACACTCTTGAAAAAGCGTTCTTGCAAAAGTGAAAAAGTTTCTTTCCACAAGCAAACAACTACTAAAACACCGCCAATAAGAATGATTAATATAGTCTGCCTAGCGTTCGCATGTA
The DNA here is from genome assembly GCF_055883805.1 of Amblyomma maculatum. Classification (NCBI taxonomy): domain Eukaryota; kingdom Metazoa; phylum Arthropoda; class Arachnida; order Ixodida; family Ixodidae; genus Amblyomma; species Amblyomma maculatum. The sequence continues at coordinate 145,755,293 of NC_139345.1, read as the reverse complement.
TTAAGTTATTTATAAGCCCATTTATATAAAAATGTTACTCATGGCAGGTACACCATGGCGAAGGGACATAAAATGCCAAACAGCGATTGGCTGTTCGAAAACAAGTGCCGGAGCTATATTCATTCAAACAAAAGCCGTTCGCAGCTGCGCTGTGCTGTAACTCATTACAAATACAGAAATAGAAGACTATTAGCCCTTTTTGTATCGATCCGGTGCCCAGAGGGATGCAACAGCTGGTCAACGTTGCATGCAGAAACTCGCGAATGGAACCCCATCATCATGCGAAACCTTTGCGCGATCGTGGCCATAAAATTTGTATCACAGAACTCGGCCGCGATGCATGGGCCACAACTCTCCGCTACTGTTTCGTTGTACCAAAATGGTGGCTGAATGGCGGGGAGCTATGCAAACGCCATCACTGACGTGAATAGCGGTGCTGCTATTGATGCACCTTAGTTCATGCACCTTGTTGAAAGTTCCACCTGGTGTGATGGAACGCACTAGATGAAGGTGATAGAAAACTCGCAGCCACGGTCTTCGCTATAAAGAAACATTTCGACAACACGGGAAAAGAGGCAAACAATGGATTCCTTCAAGCGACGTTTTCCGGTGAAGTTCTCATGTTGTTGGACACAGTTTCACAGAGACACGCTACTAGCATTCCTTGGAATCCATTTTGTCACCAATAAAGGCAACTGGTTCCCTTGCCTTAGCATTATGTTATCTGTCCATGTCCTTTTCGTCTTGATCTCTATTAGACTGTCATTGATTCGCGAGTTTTTCTTGACTCATTCCGGACAGTTCCAGTGTCTGAACATTATACCTACAATGTTTCATTCCATAGCTTTCTTCGTGGTACTGAATTTAGGTTGAACTCTTCGTTAGCTTTCATGTTTCTGCAAATAGGTGAATTCCGATAAGATATTGTTGTTGTATAGTCTCGAGAAATATTGGTTAGCTGCTATTCAAGCTTTGATAGTGCTTGCCAAATGTGCTCCAGCTCAGTTTGATTCTTCTAGTAATTTCGCCTTTATGAACCCCATCCAAGGCTGTTACCAGTCCTAAGAATGAATATTTTCTTAACACTTCCAGTGCCTCGCTACATATTGCAAACTGTTTCGTGTCCGAAACTGTTAACATTCTGCATTGTAAATTCTAAATCTTTCATTCTGCTTTGCTTGTGTATGTAAATAACCATCGGTTGTCATTTGACACACCAGCTAATCAGCAAGGGATGCATAAAGCAAGTTTCACTATGTTCAAAGATACCCCAGCAAAAAGCGAGGAAAATAAAAAGTCCTCTGCCTACGCGTGCGCCCTCCTCTGTGCATCCTAAAAGAAGAAGAGCTTCCGCTATGGCCGGCACACGAGAAGCGTACGGTACCAGAACATCTTTCAATTCTACGTAAGTGTTCACGAGCTCTTCCATGACATATTCGTCATTTCAAGCGAGAGTTTTACAAGCTTCATTAACCGAAACAGCCTTCATCGGGGTTGCGAGGTTATTAATTGCGAGGTGTCGTCCGGCACTCGCGCGAAGGACACCCCATACCTTCATACTTCAGCGTTCCTCATTTCATTCACGCCTTAGTATGCACAAGGAAAGCGGACCATTCACACTGGTTGAGTCAGCAAGCGGTAGTCGTCTCCACGTTCTCTGTTGGCCATAGCGCTCCCTCCGCGTGCGGCAAAGCGTCCCCCAGAGCCGCAACTCCGGGCCGCTTTGAATGATGCTTTGAAGAAACCCGTGTGTTTTCAGAGTAAGTGTCCATTCCATTTGCCGCACGACAGCAGTCACTGAAGGCTGGTTCGAAGCACAAAATGTGTGAGTGGGTTCCGGGGTGTAACTGCATAAGCACGAGGGTGGCGGCCATGCTGGTCCTGTAGGGTGAATGTGGAGAGGCTTCTGGGGCCTCGGATGTCGTGTTATTGTTTTTGCCTTATCACATCTAAGCAGTCTCAATTGTCTTTATAAAACTCCATCTTGCCTTATCCGTGTCTTCAAAAGCGCGCTGCGGACGGCTCAAACAAGCAATGTGTGCTTTTGTGAAGTTACCAACATGTATCTCTCTAGATGTCATTTTTAAATTTTCACAGACGTCGTCAATTAGGTGTTTCTTGCTCATTAAAAAAATTGCAAGCGTTTTCAACTATTTCATAGCGGCCTATGCGAAACGTCGTCTTTTAAGACAATTTAGTCGACACATGGTTACACGCCGATTAGTGAGTATATTTTAACAGGTGTGCGTTTGAATACACAAACGTTCCTTTTTTCTAAGCCGATAGAAGCACAGCGTCTAAAGCTGGGGCAAAAGCTAAGCTTTGGGAATCCTGCGAGGACAGCGAAAGCAACCAAGTTTGAACGCATATCACTGCCCTGTAGACAATGTACTAAGTGCTTAAGGCGAAAGCCTTTAGTGGCTCATAACTCGCCAGCGTGGCCATGCGTTAGCAGCTAATGTCCGCGAGATGTGTCCCACTTCTCGACCTTTCGCGGTATTGTACTTGTAATTCGCCGTGATGATGCCATCAGAAAAATCAATATCGTGTCTACACCGGGAATCAAACCACTATCCTTCGGATGCCCATTTGAGCGCTTTAACCTCCTGCGCCACGCACGCCTGGGATCGTGAAACCCACATCATATCTACCGTGGGAATGTTAGTAGCGGGATTCCGCGAGTTAGTTACTGCGCCTATTCTTTCCTGTAAACCAATTCTAGCACGACGGTGAACTTAGATGCGTTCAACGAAACGCCGGTCGTGTTCGACGAGGGGCGCGCGATGCACTGTTTGCAGCAGCAACGCTCAGGCTTTCACATTTCTCTAATGCAGTATCTGCAGTGCTCGCGGAAATTTTGTTACCAGGGCCAGCTAGGTTGATCAGCGGAATTGAAGCGGACAACCAACAAAGTTAATTAGGTAGCACGACTGAATAACTGTCATGAGGTATTCCTGAAGCAAAGTTTTTTATTTAATTTTGTGCATCGAAAATGCGGCCCCGTATTTCCCTCGGCACGTATGCATATCACAAACCTTTTCTGTTATTTGGAACTGTCCCGTATTTCGGTACGGAGCAGCGTCATTTGGAACTCAATAATTACTTAGAACTTATACACATTAAACTTTGCTTTGAATATATGGAAACCGCCTGTGCATTTATTAGGTTAGGGAGAAAGTGTTCCACGCAATGTCATGGTTGTACGAGACGTTCTTCTTAGGAAAATTCTTACAGTATGCCTCACTTGTTGATCCCGATAAATTCCACTCATTTTGTTTGCCCGTGGGGAGACAGCACAGCACCGATTCGCTGGCTAATGGCGATCGTAAAATAAAGCAGGAGGGAAAGCAGTTAGGTATACAACCATACGCAGAAAAGTTTTCAGGTGTTCTGTTTGCAGAACGCTACGTGCTTGGGGCTTTGCCTCTGTGAAAGACGCCGGCAAAGAAGCTTGCTTTTTATATTATTTAAATTTACTGCTCTGTGATAATTTGAATGCTGAAAGCTTGGCGTAGCCACCTGAAAAGAATAATGAAAGAATTTCGCTTCTACTTCATTGTTTACACAAAGAAGAGAAATGGTTCGCTTTTTGGAACCTAACGTTTACAGGAAGTGCTAAGGGTCACTGGTATCTCAATGTCTCAGGCCCCCCTCTCCCTCTGTCGGTATCGGCAAGGGCGATTCCCTATGTTAGAATATAGGGGCTACAGGAATCCGAAGGCGACGGCCTTTGAACTAAGGTACGTCTGCTGCGCACTGCCCAACTATGGCCGATTTTCTCGCTTAACCGAGCCTGTGTTGCAGCCAGATCTCGGTGAGCAAAAGCGCTAACGTACTCTCTCACGAGAACAGGATTTGTACCACCTGGTGTGACACTGGGCCCCAACTTCCTATAGGAAATTATTAGTTAACCCTCGGCCCTCAATCTCAGCGACTACGGAGCAACTGAACTACGCGGTGGTCATACTTCTGGTGCAGCACAGGGCGCTGAGAATCTATGGATCCGGACAAGCCGCTATTGGAAACTGAACCTGCAACGTTTAATGCTAGAACCTTACCCATGCAGTGAGCTAATCCAGCAGTGCTATTTGAGGAAGTAACGGGAATTGAATGGGATGTGTTAGGGCTTAGTGAGCTTAGCAGGACTTATGAGTCGCATATAAGGTGCTATGGCGGCTCAACATTAAAGTGTAGTAATGTGTTTGGTCCCCTTCAATACAAATATAGATAGTAACATGAATGTATTTTTACAGCGTTAACGAGAATGTCAATGATATCGCAATTAAGTTTTCACAAAAGCCACAACTGAAGGTAGTATACGCCTACGCGCCAATGTACAGCCGCGATCAAGAGTTTCTAAGACTTGGTATTGGTCCAGAGTATAATATACAACACACTGGATTGACGGGACAGTGACTTGAAATCGGCACAGAGTAAAATATTGCTACGGGGTAGGGACGACACTGCATACGGGGTAGGGGCACACAGACACAGTCACAGAGACAGACACAGTCACTCGTCGAATACCACCGGCTTCATTGTTTTCTTCCTCACGCTGCGGTCCCTTCCACGCGCAAACTGTACTGGTCAAAGGCGTAATGACAAGTAGGCAAGGAGCAGGCTTGAGGCTTTGATAGGCTTTACAGCGAGGGTTATTAGCACAGTTCGCAGAGAAACATGATTTGGGGAACATGAATAGTTTTTTGTGCAAACGGGAGAGCCGAAAGTGTACTTGCAAGAGCCCCAATGACGAGGGTAAAATTGATGTCGACATCGTTCCGGTCGTTCTCACTGACACCGCGCAGAGTGTATAGGGTCATGCAAAGGTGTTGGGTAACGATAACGTCTTGGTAAGACCTTCAATTAGTCTAGACAAAGGGGGAACAGAGTAAACCAATAAAAAATGCCTATCAATGAAAGCGTTTAGAGAGAAAGCAGAGAAATTTAAGGTCTTGGTCCTGAACAGATTTTCTGCGTTAATCGAGGACGATGACCTTAGCGTTGAAGCGCTGTATAATATTCGTACAGTTGTCATTAAGGAGTGCCCAGTAGAAGTAGGCGGAAGGTTAGACAATATACCAGTAAATCTTTTGGTCAAGCATCAGCAAATAGCTGGTATTTAGTCAGCATCCAATTCTCTGCAGGCAAACATGGCCAAAAGTATGAGCATGGTTGGCTACCCAAGAAGTTGGCCAAGTACTTTGAGCTAGCCACACGGAATAGGCGGTCTGAAATACAATAGAAGTTTGACAAGCCGAATATATTGTACCGATAATGTAGATAGTACATCAAATGCTGCTGATTTCCGTGAACATGGTTAATGCAGTATGAAAGCAACGTGGCCTAGGTCATTTTATTTTCCCTTCGTTGCATTCTAAAGCCTAAAAATGACTAAAATAACTCAGTTTGCGAAGGCCACCTGCTCTCAAATGAAAGATTCATGAGGGGGCATACAAGCTCGCTGAAAGTTCCTGTTATATGTGTGTACGCATCATGGCAATGTCTTCTGTTTCGCAGCGTTTCTGGGTGCGATGATTTTTTACTACGGACATCTAGTACCTGGGTGTCAAGGAAACGTTCGTGCTAATTACCCAACTAAAAAAGGTCGTTATCATTTGTTATTCAACATCGACAGAAACCTTGGTTGACCTTGGCCCAGACTGTTAAAAAATTGGCCCAAGGGCTATGGCCTGAGGCCAACCTTGTAAACACTGCCCACCCAAGGAAAACAATACTTTGCCTGAATAGTATAAACTATCAGATCATAATGTTGCATAATTGTTGCTCATGTCACTTTTTTTGATAACCTGGCAACGTACAATAAATTTGGTACGACGCCTGGGGGCCACACGACATTATCTGGGTGCTCAAGTGATTAGAATTGAACAAGGTAACAACGGTGCATATTGTGTGTCACCATTGGTCAGAAAATTGCCACAGTTTATGTGAAAAAATGTGGTAACCCTAAAAACTATTCAGGCTACGTTTTGCTTTGCTTAAGTGGAGTGCCCGGAAGGTTGGCCGCCGACCTCGGCCCTACGTCGTGAGACAGACATTGCCTGTTATAAGATCAATGACCGAGCCCAACCTCAGGCTAACCTTACTAACTAAGCTTGGGGGAAATTTGGCCAATATGTCTGTAAGCATTAGCCTGACACGGCATCGAGATTGGCTTTTCAGTTGGGAAAAATATCCAGCTCTAAAGAAACCAGAAATCACAGAGCTATCAAGAGTATTCAGTAAGTGAGGGAAGTATCCGGTATACAACATGGAAAGAAAAAAGACTGGTTTAAAGAACGGACGTAACCTAAACAAGTCACAAGAAAACTAGGCATTGGCAGATGTCAAATATGTATTCTAAAACATAACCAAGGAAAGGTCATTACATGGCAATGTAATGACATTACCGGGTAACGCACGTGTAGCGAAACAGGAAGGAAAGATAGCCTTGGAGACCATGCGAAGGGGTAAAACAGCTGGCGAGTTTGTCGTATAAAAATTGGGCACCACGCATGCGAAATGCTTCATGACGTCGGGTATGCTAGAATCTGTTTCAAGGCCTTATAAATTCCAGACCAATCAACTTGCCTTATTGTTTGTCTAAGGAATATTTTCTAAGGTAATCACTATTTGAAGTACTTGAACTGCAGTCAAACCGTGATCCATGCAGGCTTTTGTAGAGGATAAGGTGCAATAGCTTCTAATCGCTTCATTACTCAGGTGAAAGCGAAATGCGCAGAATGTAATTAACCTCTGTAGTAGTCTGTGTAGGCTGCGAGAAAATATCGGGCTCAGTCGAATCCTCAGCAGTCATGGTTGCATTAGATAGCCGGAGTAGAACAACCTTTGTACTGACAGGTATCTGCAGTGGCTGCTCAGCAAGCATGTGAAGTCCTACATAATTAAAGCAATAAAATCCCATAAGCGAAGGTGTTAGGCAAGCAGACGCGATGCCACCTGTGCATCGCTTGCTTGCAGGGAGTATTGAGAGAAATGCATTTGGGACAAATAGGGGTAAACGTAAATAGAAAATACCTCAGTGATATCTGATTGAATAATTACGTTACTTTGCTAGGCAATAACATCGGGAGAGGACGCAAAATTAACACTACGAAGCCACAGTGCAAAGAGACGCGCTGTTCATTTTGGCCACAATGTACCAACTGGCCCGACCAATATTCCTCGCTTCTGATGGTACGAATTGCTAACGAGGATTAAGGACCTACACCAGAAAATCAGAATAAAATGGCCCTAAAATTAACTGTCAGAACAAATATTTTCAACAGCCTCAGAAGAGAACGGCAGTTTACAATAGGTAATGCTGTAGTGCAAGTGGTAGGCAAGACGTCTACTTAGGATAGGTAGTGACCGCTGATCCTTATTGCGGCAGTAAATTAAGTACAAAACTGAAATGCTGATGGAACGCATGTGACAAGTACTCTCATGTAATAGATGACAGAAGAAAAGTATGTAACAAGAGCGTTTTATGGGCACCTACCCCTGACGCAGAAACGTGGAGGATAAGGAAAAGGGTTGAGTTTACATTGAACACAATGGAGAGAACTACGGAAAGAAAAATGACAAGTGCAACGTTAAGAGACCGGAAGCGTGTAGAGTAGGTCCCAAAACCAGCCGAACTCAAAAAGGATTTATGTGCCGATTTTCTTTTACTTCATTACTACTGGTAACCGCATCCAGTGTCATCAACACCTATACTTGTTTCTAATACAGGGGGTGCGTATGTTAGAAGCGCGGGAAAGAACAGTCACACGATATAGTGCACAATGACATACACTTAAACGCTTTGTCAAAAATGTTTCTTACTCCATCAAACATTCGCCAGCGCCAGGCCACCGACTGCTTGCAGGAGACAGGCGGGCACTCTCGCTGTGATCCCGCCTACGTGCCTAGAGAGGAGAGAAGCATGCAGAGAAGAGTGCAGAGAAGAACCTTCTACCAGTCGAAGAAAAGCCAGTGGTCGGGACGGCAGCCGTGTGAACTACGGTTCCTGCACACCCACTTTAGTGCTGCTGGGGGCAGCTCTGTTTCTCCTGTCGGCAGGCCTGACTGGCCTGGCGTCTACATACTACTCCTTCTACGCTAAAAGGGTGATAACCTGGTTGTCCGCGTACACGCTTGAAAGAAGCGGTGATAATTCTGTGAATAAGTTCCATTAAGAATCCATTCAAACAGACTTTCGTAAGACAAACTTAAGACTTGTTTCGAAGATAACTAAATCAGCTCGTATGCTTTCTGGTTAGATATCAGGAGAAGGTTACTACTAATTTCGGTATTTATACACAAAACCATCAAAAAATATGATATTGTTGAAAACAATATTTCATTACATGCGAAGTGAGACAATACGCGCTGTAAAGAGTGGTAATTAAGTGTTTCTAGACAATCAATATACGACTGCTGCATGAAGAACAGTTTGCACATGTGTGATTTATATGTGTATTCTGGTTTGTGGAAGGCCTCATCGGAGCCACTGCTTCCTATCGTCGCCGACCGAACGTCACCTGAGCTTATCGAGACAGAACCAGCAATGGGCATACCGGAGCCAAAAGCACGGCAGGCTGAAGCACAGGTGAGCGTTTGACGAGACGAGAAAGTGAAGATGAAAGTTTATTAGTCTGATCCTATATACACAGTACATAAACATAGAGACGACGATCGCATAGTAAGAAGACTGCACCGGTACCCTCGATAGATCATTACAGCAAAAGAAATAGCAGGATAATTATGTAATGGTTATAAAATGCATAAAGTGGCAAATCAGTACTTTCACATAGAACAAAGGTAATAACACAGATATCAGATGTATAAAAAGTACAACAAATCAGCGATTCGGGAAATCCATCTTCAAGTTATTCTTAAATATGGGCAAGGACATTGACGCTTTCTGTGCTAAAGGCAATAAGTTAAATGAAATGGCTGTGAAAAATGAAGTCATTTTTTCATAATTATTAGGAATTTCTGGGAGTAGAAAATTGTTATTTGCTGCTGGTAGAGGTGTAGCTAGAAAATAATATAGAAATGACAAACGTAAAATGCAGAGTGTCATTTAATAGCTTAAATACTAGGATTACAAGGTGATACCGAAAAAGGTGAGGTGGTGGACTGATAAGATGTGGTCTTCTTATACTAAGGAACAAGCTTTAAGTAGAAAAAGGCCTTCACGTGATAACGAGGATGGCCTGATTTTGTATATGCTGTACAGACAATAAATGGCAGTTGTATTTCCGTAAGCGACAATCCCGTAAGTGAAGCGGCTGTGAAAGAAAGCATGATACAAAATAACAGTATATAAATGGAAAATATAGACGGGTCCTTTATACAGCTGGATTTTCAGTTAATTCAAGGTGCGTATTCATCGATGTGCTGAGTTACTCGAAGATATGGCTGCGCAAGAAAAGACGAGGAGAGTCCAGAAATCCGTTTAGTAATGGAAAAACAGGTGGAATCTTTAGGTCCAACAGAAGCAATTCATCTGAAGCCAGTAAACCTTCACAGCAAATGCACGGACTTAGCGAAGCTTGAAGAAGCCGAAAATGCTACCAAAATGGCTGCGGAAAAGAAATGCTTCATCTTAAAAAAAAAATCACGAATTTTCTGTTCGTGAGCCTCTGACAATTAAGCAGACAAATGTGAAAGTGGCAGAAATGTCCACATCAATAATAAATCTCTCCACCGGAAATTGTATTGGAGCTATTGGTTGTTCCAATATTGCCATACAGAATATAATAAGTAAATATGAACGACCTAGCAAGTGTGCCAGGTGCTTACACCAGTGCGAGATTTGTGCGTTAAGAAATGATCAATAAAACGTTGTACACAGATGTACGTGGGTAAAATAAATACAATGTACAAAATTATTATACTCCTTGTAAAATGAACAATTTCATATAAAAACCTGCAAATGGGTAGGTGACATATATCTGACAGCAAGGGAGATTTTTCATCTGTGCGAATTATGCAAAAATACACACAGGGGTGTCTCACAAACGACTGTCACCAGTTTTTAAAACCAGATATTTATTTTTTTAGTTAGATGGCCGCTTTTTTCAGTACAGCAGTCATGTGCATCAAAACAATGCTAAGGCTTGTTAACTAATACTGCACACTTAACTTTTATTTTTTGCCTTTCCTGTGGGGATATTTAGACATTTAGACAATTCTAGCCAAGCGTAAATGACATCCACATCAGTTCGAGGTTTTCGAAAGTACTAGCTTCGAAGCTGTTGCATCGCGATGAATTCGGGCGCTACTTCCGGGTGAAAACAATACTTAGCGGCCGCACACAGCGCTAGACAAGTCCATAATCATGCGTCGCGCAGCGGCACGCCTACCCCACAGTCTCTTTTCCTAGCATCCACAAGTGAGTCCGGCGCATGACCGCTCACAGATGCTATGCCGAAAAAAGAGCTCTTCTAAAATAGAAGCGCTATTTAATTTTTTTTCCAGTCTTCATTGAAACATTTTATATATGACTACTATACTACCCCTTTATTCCTGCGAAAGAATGCTATGTGGCAACGTAAAGTCTCACAGTGTCTTCACTATAGCGAAAATGAAGATCTAGCAAAAGTATGAGAGCACTACAGAACCTGCATTAGAAAAATGCGAAAGCCTGGGCGTTGTTGCCACACTAGAAGGGTCAATATTTTTACATTTTGGTAATTCTTCAAATTTTACATTTCATTTTCAAGATTTATTTTCTATTTTATTGTTTATTACAATTTGTTACTTTTTATTTCATTCTTGATTTCTTATTTTTATCTTTTTTTACTTTCTTTCAGAACACTAGGGGATATAAACTGATGTAATCATCAATTATCAGTTACAACATATACTGCACACCTAATTAACTTAATGTTTTCCACAATCACTGCCCCCCCCCCCTCCACTTTTGAGATCATATGACCGGGACAGAATTTATGGGAAACTTACGGCCTCGGATTTCCTATCTCGTAAGCTATATAAGGCTTTCGCCTTGACTTCGGAATAATGGCTGTGTTTGGGCGAGCTGTTAGCCAAGTTAATCGTGAAAGGGGGGAAAAAGCACGCACAATGCCAAAAAGACACACCAAATTTTGTAATATTGTCAGAAAGTGTTACACAGCCATTACAGATAAAATATAAACAACGCATTCTTCGAAGGTAATATATTTACGAGCGAAATTAGTTCGCCTATTTAGGATTGCAAGTCAACAATCACAAGCATATATCTCCCTTCGGAGCTCTGGTAGTTTTCTGCTATTTATTGTGAAACGAAAAGTGAAACGCACAGAATTGGTTTTCAAAGGCAGCCTTAGCTACTTGACGATTTCGCTACATATAAGAAGATTGGACCATTCTCATAAATATTTAATAGCAGGCTAATACTCTATTCCACCGTAGTCTGATGTCGAAAAATTTTCAAACTTCATTTCGGACAAATCTTTGTGGAGATGCATGTACAGTGGTTTATTAAAAATTAGTCAAATGTAAACGCAGCAAGCAAGTTTCATTCGTAACCCAATATGAATGAAATATTAAAGGAATTAAGGTAATTCATCATCAGCAGCATGACTATGCCCCCTGCAGGGCGAAGACCTCTCCCATATTTCTCCAATTAACCCGGTTCTGTGCTAGCTGCATCCACGTGACCCCTGCGAACTTCTTAACCTCATCTGCCCGCCTAACTTTCTGCCGCCCCCTTCTACGCTTTCCTTCCCTTGGAATCCAGTTTGTTACCCTAAGCGACCATCGGTTATGTTCTCTTCGCACTACATGCCCTACCCATGGCCATTTCTTCTTCTTGATTTCCACTAGAATGTCGGTAACTTGAGTTTTTTCTCTGACCCACTCTGTACGCTTCCTATCTCTTAATGTTACCCCTACCAGTTTTCGTTCCATAGCCCTCTGCGGTGTCCTCAACTTAAGTAGTGGGTAATTAGTTTCACTTATTAGGTATGACGTAATTTTCAAAGCAGTTCTTTGCATGATTACCAGAGAATAATGTTTTAGAACAGGTTTTATTGTCAGACGTACGTTACTAAAATCGGCCATTAGCATTGAACAAAAAATAAAGGGAAAACGGCTACAAAGATAAGTCGGCAGAGCAGGAAGTTCAGTTTTAGAAGAAGTGATACGAGACGTGTGTAATAATGGCAGTGTGCAGAAGCGCGTAACCTGGTCTGCGGCTTGGTGACGGGGCTAGTGCACCATTGGCAGAATGAGCTATTTGCGCAACACAACGGGGTGTAGGAAGGGAAAAATAAACAATTGCAGAGGTCTACCCCGCTTAATGAGCTATTTGCGCAACACAACGGGTGTAGGAAGAGAAAAATAAAAAACTGCAGAGGTCTACCCCGCTTAATGAGCTATTTGCGCAACACAACGGGGTGTAGGAAGGGAAAAAAAAATTGCTGAGGTCTACCCCGCTTAAATCTAGTTAACCCAGCGTAAGCTCTGTAAACATGGCTACACGCAGGCGTCACACATGCCCTGGAGCGTTGAAGCACTCGGACCGACACGCACCTCAGCCACGCGAGATTGAGCAAAGCTGCGGTGCAGCAGTTATTAACCCTTTCCCGATTAGTCACGTGATATCATAGCACAGAGCCTCTGAGTGAGCATAGCTGCTGCGCCTCTCTGACGTGGATCATGTGAAGTGACTTTACTCACGGCAAAACACGCGAGTGGATGACATTGGAATTTGCAGTCGAAGAGTAGGGCCAAGGCCTACACATAACAGAAGCAACCATTGCAACGATTTAATTCATCATTACCCGCGTCCTCTGCATGTGTCATTGACATGGGTACACTGCCCCGCAGGAACTCCTTAATTGGAAGGGGCTCTGATCCTACACTGGATACAAGCGGGGTCACAAGGTAGCCTTTGAAACTTGAGGGGTTAACGAAGCACTGCTGCGGCGGTGATTACAAGTTAGAGAATCATTTGCAATAAAGTTGAATCTTATCTTTTTTTTTTTTCGCGATGGTCAACTGCACTTTGGGAAAGCACTTTGAACTGCCTAGCTGGTGCTGAAGTCAACGATGTCTTCTCTTTCGTCCGGTATATGAAATAGGTGGCAACAGAGCAATAGCGATCTCCGCAGCAGCGGTTACAACCAGAAAGCGAGCTCCGGAGTGACCGAAAGCAATTCTGTACCACATTGCTAAACCACCGCTTGATGTCATTTTGCTACAGGTTGGTGCTGCAGGTTTGTACCGCCGCGATTTGTACTGTATAGATGTATGCTTCACGCTTTGACGAAATCATGTCATCATTTATGCCTCTTGCGATACCCCACTTTGTTCTCTATCTATCCGCTTCTTCCGCGGTTGTTTGTCTACTCGCCTTTCCACGCCTTTACCCGTTTTTCTTGGTATTCCTGGACGCCGTCCTAAAGTGCATAAATGAGCGACAGGGCCTAACATTGCAGGGGATCTGTGCCGCAACGATAACGCCTTTTCGTTACTCTTAAATCGTTATATCTGTCGCGTTCCCGCTCCACTCAGCTGCTCCAACGCTAGCAGAAAGCACAGTCACCAGAGCTTTCCCGTCGCTATAACGTCATCGTAGCGGCATGGACGTTGCGCAATCCCGTCAACACTTATAATTGCCAAAACACATCAACTGATGTCAGCGTTTGGTACACTTTAGGTGTTACTGGAGTTCGCATCAATAGAAGGGTAAACGTGAAATACGAGGTTCGACGACATCTCGTCCGGACAGGTGGTTAATTCGTGTCTCAAGTTCAGTTCAGTTTAGTTTGTTTATTTTGCAGTTTTGCTGGAAGGTTTCCTGGATAAAAAAAAAAGTAACGCCGACTAGACGTTGTTATTAAAAGGAAAACAACTGTTTTTTTTTATTGTTTCGCCAGCGCACGTACGCTGCAACGCCAAATTTTGTTTGATGGAAAGGCATTTCAGAATTTGTCAAATTATAGAATTTTTAATGAGACTGGCCTATATGCCTCGAAAATGTGCTTCGTTTTGGTCAAGATTGACGGACACATATAATTTCCGGCTGTCTTAATTAGTGTACTGTAGTTTCGTCAGGTGAAGGTGCTAGTTCCCATTTCTTTCTGTACGGATGTGCAAGCAGAGATTGTTAGTAAGAAAGAATGAAGACGCACAAGAGCACGCAGGTGCTCGATTCCATGGAGGGACTGGTGTCCGAGTGGCCGGAGCCGGATCTGTTCCGGTGGACACCGACTTGCCAGACGGCTGTGTGCCAAGCGCAAGGCAAGTGGCTACTCTCCATGATAAGGAAGCAAGTGGACCCATGCTGGGAAACCAACGCGTTTGTCTGCGACAACACCCAGCTGCCTGCTGTGAAGACGCACCGGAGTAGGAAGGTAGGCTGGGCGCAATCAGTCCTCCAGCTACTCGTCGCTCGCCTATAGACTCCACTTCCACGCCGCTAGCGCACTGCACCATGTGCCTGCTGACGTGAGCCCAGTGGCTTCGCGAGCATTTATGCCGCGTTTGTTACATGTACATCTTGGAACATCTTGCGTGTGTTTGAATACATGCACAATTAAAATAAGTGAGCATATAAAAGCCTAATTTTATGGCTCTTTCAGCCCGTTCATAAAATACAAACATTAAAGAGCACTGCAAAGTCTGCATTGGAGTAATGAGAAAGCACGGATGCTGCTGTTGGTTGCTTGTGGTTGCTTCTAGTTGCCAATTCACTTCTCATTTAACCATTTTAGTCTTTGGTACTTTAAAATTGCAAGCTAATCCCTTGCTATGCCCTTTTGCGGCTCTGTTTCCGGTTTCGTGACATAACCTGCTCTACGTCACATTAATTCTCTTATTGTTTACCGATTTTAGTCTTCGGTACTTTCGAATTGCGCGCCAATCTCTTGCTATGGCCTTTTTCGGGTCTACATCCGCTTGCGTGACGTCACATTCTTGCCGTCATCCTAACTTGCTTTCTTAATTACTCCAGTCTTTGATACTTTCAAATTGCGCGCCAATTTCTTTTTATGCCCTTTTTTAGCTCAACTTAGGTTGCATGCCGTCACATCCTTGACGTCACCTTAACTAACTTATTTAATTAACTATTTTAGTATTTGATACACTCAAATGTGGCGCCAAGCCATTGGCTAATGAGACCATTTTCGCCTTTACTTTTATTGGTTGCCTCTAAATAATTATCTAATTACCTTTTTGACCAAATTATTGAACCCAGCCTATATCGATTGACACCGCTCATTAATCTCTACCACCTCTCAATTACAACTTCTGCGGACATTATTTTGCTGACGCGGTCTGCGGACATTGGCTGCGGGCGCGGCCTGCGGACAGAAATCTGTGAACATAGCGAAGTAATGCTCTCGCATTATAAAAGACAACGCTGAGGGGGAATCATTTGAAGCAGCTTTCAAGCAGGGGGCTGGTAACGCTTTGAACTCAGCCTTTGGGGTCTACGATGAGTAAAATAAATAGGTTAGGCCATGTAAGATAATGAGGGTGCGGGGTTTCTATGTCGAAGGGCGTCTATATTAACATTTTAGACAGCTTTTGAATATTGCGGTTTTTTTAGCATACAGTCTCAATGCAAGCAATTCTACTGAGCCACATATAACGTTGATGGAAGTCGGCTGCAATGGCCAAAGTCGCGGGATTGAATCCCTAAGTTGGTGCCAAGGGCATTTTCGCGCAGGCAAACAAAACATTCAGATGATTACGTTATTTCCTGGTGCAAAATTAGAGTGCAACTCACCAGTTTAATAAATTGAAGCTAAGGATTCGGGCAAGACGTGTATGTACATACAATTACATACGATCTTTTATTTTCACATATATTCCTTGTTCAAGAAACACTCCACTATGAGTTCATCTAAACGCCTGGGCTGCAACGGGAAAGACAGCGGTGGCACTAGGCGGTGTAACTGTGCACTCAGCGGCAGACTTCCACCAGTTTCCTCGCTCATGGCTTAGAAAGAACTTGCAACGAATAAACTTTTATACAGGCAGGCGGTTCCCACTGGCGAACGGCAGCGGCTATGGGTTTCGGCTCGGGCGATATGGGCTACCGAGCGGTGCAGCGAACACAACCAGCGTCCTGTTAACGCAACAAAGTTCGTCAGCATTCCAGGCAAAATTCACTTTCATGACGGGAGGAGGAAGAGAAGACATTCATTTACAATTAAATGAATTAGGAAAGGGAGTTGCGTATGGTTGTGGAGCCGGGAGCATGCGATGCTGGCAGGCGCTTTCCCGCTTCACTCGTACAGCCCTCCGCGGCGGCACGCATGCGCAGTGCAGAACCTGGCTACGAGGGACAACGCCAACAGCGACTCCGCGATACGCAGAAACAGGCACCAAAGAGCTGCGCCATGGTAGAAAGGGTTGCGTAGCTCCCATAGAAGCCTGCATGTTGACTCTGAGCGAAGCTTTAGGGTGCGTTCGAATTTTGGACGTCTAGCAAGACTGCTTCGTAGACGTCATCGTAGACGTCTAGACGTTCACGTAATAGAACACGTCTACGTGTCCACGCCTGGCGTCACCTCGCGGCATAAATGTTAAACTAAAACGTTTGAACAACTATTATAACGTTGTTTTCCTTTAAACTTTATGACAATACAGGTGAAAATCCCGTTTTTAACGGTTCGCCGATTTTTTGCAGCAATAACATTGCGTGTTTAATCGCCACAACGCAGATCGGCTTGCAGCAGACCGTACCAAATTTTCAGCTCACGCCTTCACGGAAGAGAATGTTATTCCGTTTTTACTTTTTTTTATTAATGCTGAAATGTACATGCTTCTCGGATGTCTCATGCTCACTGCTGTAAGCATGAAAACATGCAAAAGGCTGTAAACTTGCGAGGATTACGGACGCAAGGTGATAACCAGCGACAACAATAAAAACATTTGTGCCGTTGCACCTGTCGTCTGCAGGTACTAGGCGAGGAAACCATAGACAGCATTCGGGTGGTTATTTCTTCAGGCACGTTTCTGAACGTAAGGGGCCTTCAAGTGAATTTGGCAAGCACATGGATACGAATCACATGGCTTGAGGAATTTAACTAAGGACATAAATGAGTCAGGCTATGCTTCATCGAAAGGTAGGATTTAGTATTTCACGAGTAATTAATTACATAGAAGCATTACGACAACACAAATCGAACTGTAGGAAAGCGACCACCCTTCATTATTCTGTCATGGTCTTCATGTAATTCTCGTGATAACAAAATGACTTCAGCGTAGGTCTGCAAACAAGAAGCGATGAGATTATAAAAGGGTGAGAAATTATGCCAATAAGAAAAGTACATACCAATGTCAAAGAAAAAAAAAATACCAACGCGATAACTAACGCTAGCGTTACAACACCAAGCTCTAAGATCTTAGGTAAGAAATTCTAATAGGGATTGTTACTATTTACAACTTAATGCATCTGAGAAGTGAAAATATCTGCAATACAGCTTCGTTCCCTACAACTAAAAGTTCGTCCTGCTCGCGATTCGATTCATTTATAGCGCTTCATTTGTCGCTGAATGGAGTCAATGTGAGGCTACAAATTTACAACTTCAGTCTTCATATACATAAGAAAGACCCCACTGAAAATAGGAATCTCCCTTCGATACCAGCTAAAGCACATTCAGCGAACGTTAATTGGTGCGGTAATGTGACGCAGTAAGCAACCCACGCAGCAAAGGGAGCGGAACGAAAGGCTTTGTACAAAGCGACATGCGTCTTGGGGAAATAAAATCTCACCTTCATCATTCAATTAAAAGAGATGAGGCGAAACGGCGCTCGTGCAGACGTGTATCCGAACAAACCTCCACTTTTGGCCTGGCAGGCCAAGCTGGTCAAGCCGCCAAGCTGTGACGCAGCATTTTCTCATCGTCCGAAAATGCGCACATGCAGGAGGAATCAGTTTCTTATCAAGCACGTACAGTACTCATCTTGCTGTAAAGCTCTACCACAACCAGCAGAACGAAATACTGACTCACTTTGCACGCAGCACGCAACGTTGAATGTTGAACCGGAGCCGATAAAAAGCTTTCGTCTGCGCTATATCTGAGCTTTGGGCAACTGCGCAGCGGATACTAAATGGCCGAGAGAGGTCGGTAAAAACAAGAAAACATATTATTATAGATCGGAAACATTTTTTCTCAAACAAGAAACGAAAACTGCATGAACTTCTGCGCGTGAATATTATATTTACTTTTAGTTCTTATCAGTAATCTTATTTTTTGAGGTTTAATATTTTGATACTGAGTTCACTGGGGCCCTTTGATCGTTCATTATCATAATCATCATCGAGTTGATGTTGCTGGCAATAGGCAGCTGCACGCGTTTCCTTCCTAGTAGCGCAACCTGTTGCATTGACCTTGGCTGGGCTGTAAAATAAGTGATGAGTTACGCTGTCGAAGAGCAATATTGAGCTCTAGCTCAGGCTATATTATCGCTAAAGACACGATCACACATGGTCGGTACATCTTCGTTATAACCGAGATTGAGCGTTCTGTATATCCGAGATAACGGGTTTTGTAATAATCGTCGGGTTTTGGTTTATAATCGTCGTCACATGTTCATTATTCCGAGAACACATAGTTTGCGGGCATCATCACTGCAACTGGGGTCGCTTTATTCTTTACATCCAGTGTCAAGTAGCGATCCAAAAGTAACGCGAAACTCGCCAATGAACGCAGTAACCTATCGCACCAGAACGAACTCCTGTGAACTGACTGATGCACCGGGGCTTCGCTTACGAAGCGCCGCCGTTGCCTCCTTGCCGTACTGTACTTATCGCACTTGTTGCGGTGCACTTTGAGCTCAACAGACTGCCATAGTATTCTTTCGAAATTAAAGTTTCCGGCAAATAAGTACATATTAACCTGGCGTACAAAACTAATTGTGCCTGAAACTACTTCTGTCTGTTGTTTTAGCGTCTGTTGTCTTCCCCTGTCAGTGAGAGTATATATAGGGACCGTTTCTTTGCATAGGCTTCAGACAACGACGGCGAAAGCCAAGTGCCCAGTCCCGTGGTTGCAGGCAGCGGCCTCCGTCAGGCGACTTTGAGCCAGCCTCTTAGGCGCGACATTGACTTGCTCTCCGCCTGCAAGAGTTACGGGACGCATCGAGAGGAAGGCGTGGACGCAGTGCGCCAGTTCATGGCACAATTCAACCTCGACCTCGCCGCGATGAAAGACGACCCGGACGAGGATCCGCTGGACAGAATGATGAATATTTCTCTGCACTTCGGGCTCAACTCCCTCGTCTGGATGGAGCGAGTGCTTTGTTTATTGGAGGAGCCCTCTCGGATTGCGGACCTTTGGGTAAGTGCAGATGTCTCTCGTTTAGATATGTGCTCCGTTTTGCCATCGAATTAAGGTGGTGGGATTCTACGTAGAACATTAGCTGCAAATTTTCGTGCATGCAAAGCTCGCGATGTGCTGTTATCGAGTTCATCGTCGTCATCGACGTATCGGGATGCCCAATCGAAAATAAGGGCAGAAATTGGACTGCTGTCAGAACGATATTCCTGTCAAGTTTGGTAGTGACGCTGTAGTGGCAAAAAAGTTGATAACAGCAGAATTTTGTGTAGTTATAACAGAAATGTATTCCGGGACCACGAAGTATAGAAGGGTACTACATAAAAAACTACAGAGCTGCAAACAGTATTTCAGAAGTACACAACTATGTGGCATTAGTCACATTACGTATAAAGCTCTATTAAATATGTTGTATTTTGAGACAGTTCAGTAGCTTTTTATCGGCACCTAGATACGCGGATATGCATCAAGCATAAAGAGGAATGCGGTTTATAGAAGAGAGATCAGACCCTGGTATTGGTGCTTAAATACCATGTGCGAAACCACTAAACCGACCCGAGGTTTTGTCATATGCAAGCCGAGACGTACACGCGCTCCAAGCGGTGCACTGCGACGCACAATTACGGCTTACACCGAAACAACCACACCAGTCGGTTTGGACATGCGTGCTTGTTCAAGAACACTTTCAGGGTTATTTAAATATTTTTCAATTTTGTTCTGTTGTTTTGCATATATTGGGTGATAACAGGCTGAAAACTAGCTGACATGTGCCCACAGTTTGGCGAAATCGTAGGGCCATGCATGGCTTTTATATTGGCGCCTTTATTCATTGTGATATTTCAACTAAACGTATCTATACCACGATTAGTAATGATCTCTAGAGGTAAAGACAGTACGAACAAAATACAACTGTGATAAAAAGTACAGCAAAATGATTGACTCCTTTTAAAAGTTTGTAATCATGATCACCTTCTTACTGCTTTAATGACAGCCCCGCCAGGGTGGCGCAGTAGTTGCGGCGCTCGACTACTGTTCCCAAGGACGCGGGATCGAATCCCAGCCTCAGCGGCGGCTTTTCCGTGGCGGTGAAAAGCAAGGCGCCCGTGTGCTGTGCGATGTCAGTGCACGTTAAAGACCTCCAGGTGGTCGAAATTTCCGGAGCCCTCCACTATGGCGTCTCTCATAGCCTGAGTCGCTTTGGGATGTTAAACCCCATAACCCAACCCACAACACAGCCCTACTGCTTTAATAGGGGCATTACATTCTCGTATATTACCACGAAGTAACAGACAAAGTAGTTTTTTCGTGAATTTGGGCCATTTGATCCTCTGTTACATAAGACATACGATCTACCACTTGAGGTCTTTATATTGTGGTCACTGTTTTATCGACAGAAGAACAATAACAAATAACTAGACATGCGAGACTGAAATATCTCAAATGGTAGAATTATGAATGTCGACTTGACCTCAGAATGCACCTCAAGTCGAAGATGATGGAACAGTTGTTTTTTTAGAGGTCGCAATTTTACTGCAGTGCCTGCTTTTTTAGTGTGAATCGTGTGCTTGGTCTCTTTGTTATACTTTGTTCCTTTTTTATTTAATTTTATATTTTCGGATTCTGCCGCCACTTCATGCAACTTCTATGATTCTTTATAACCCAAACCCATACCAATGTTACCACATCATCTCCGCTTGTCTTTGTGCATACTCACGCGGTATGCAAGCTCGCCTGAGCATAAACATCTAGCAGATTTTCTTAAACAAAATGAGTTTCTAACTAATGCACAGCATGGCTTCAGATGAGGATTTTCTACTGCCACTCAGCTAGTACAAACTATACATGATTCTGCGAAGGCAATAAATGAAGGAAAGCAGACTGACGCTATATTTATGGACTTTAAAAAAAGCATTCGATAAAGTTAGCATAACAAGCTTCTTCACAAATTAGGCAATGTACTAAAAAATGAAAAATTACTCGCTTGGATAGCAGCCTACTTAAGAAACCGTTGTCAGTTTGTAGTAGTAAACAATTCCTCTTCCTCTCCAGTTCCTGTTGATTCCGGCGTTCCCGAAGGATCTGTTCTTGGGCAACTCCTCTTCTTGATCTTCATTAATGATATTGTCGATAAGATATCAGTTTCTCTTAGATAGTATGCTGATGATTGTGTGTTATATGAAAAGATTACTGCTGCTGAGGACCAAGTCCGGTTAAATAACGATTTCACTAAGGGATTCCACCAACATGGTGTGTCCAATGGCAAATGTGTTAATTATGATAAAACAGTGTTCATGCAGTAACTCAGGAAAAGAAGCCTCTCTTTTTCAACCATAATACTAAAAACAATGTTCTCAAGTGTATACATACAAGTACCTTGGCCTGCGGATCTGCAGTAACCTCTCCTGTACAGAGCATGTTGACAACGTTACAGCAAATGCTCTATGCAAACTATTTTTCCTCCGACGTGCTCTGAAGCTCAGCCCCCCCAGTGTACGTTCACTTTCATATAACACAATTATTCGCCGTATGCTAGAATATGTCGTCATAATATGGGATCCTTTCACTAAATCTAACATTGCTAAATAAAACAGAGTCCAAAGACGAATCCAAAGAAAGTAAGAACGAAATTATAACGAGTACGTAAACTCGCAAGATAGGGTAAGAAGAGATGTAGTCAGAAGTTGAAGAAGAGGAGGAAGAAAGTCATGCACCGTTAAGATCTTAGGTGAAGCCAAGTGTGTTCCTGTAATAATGTTTTTTAGTTTACCATAGCTCGGTTTTTGTTGACAACCGCACTTCGTTACCCTAGCTGCTTTATTTGGCGGTTGTACGTGAACATCGTGTGTGGAAAACCTGCATTCAACCCCCTGCCGAACGCAGCCTAAACAAGCGCATGCAAACGCGCCTCTGAAACACACACACACACACACACACACACACACACACACACACACACACACACACACACACACACACACACACACACACACACACACACACACACACACACACACACACACACACACACACACACACACACACACACACACACACACACACACACACACACACACACACACACACACACACACACACACACACACACACACACACACACACACACACACACACACACACACACACACACACACACACACACACACACACACACACACACACACACACACACACACACACACACACACACACACACACACACACACACACACACACACACACACACACACACACACACACACACACACACACACACACACACACACACACACACACACACACACACACACACACACACACACACACACACACACACACACACACACACACACACACACACACACACACACACACACACACACACACACACACACACACACACACACACACACACACACACACACACACACACACACACACACACACACACACACACACACACACACACACACACACACACACACACACACACACACACACACACACACACACACACACACACACACACACACACACACACACACACACACACACACACACACACACACACACACACACACACACACACACACACACACACACACACACACACACACACACACACACACACACACACACACACACACACACACACACACACACACACACACACACACACACACACACACACACACACACACACACACACACACACACACACACACACACACACACACACACACACACACACACACACACACACACACACACACACACACACGTCTTAATAGTCTGGTGCAAAGTGTTACGAGCACATGCGGATTTGGTGTTTGTTGACATGGTGAACAGATGTCACATACTTTCCGAAAATGTTATTGTTGGTAGGAAATTATTGACAATGAAGTCCTGGATTTTCATACAGAAATTTGTACATCCCACTGAAACCAAAGTTATCGTGACCTATCACTCTAGCATTACAGCGCAGATCAAGCTAAAAGCAGAAAAAAAATTTAAGACAGTTAAGCTCCGCTCTGATGTTATGACGTGATAGCGGTAATGGCTGCCATTTGCCGAGTCTCCTCACGGATTCATGTGCTCATGCACGGAGTTTGCTATACTCGACTGGTTACTATTGTCTCAATATTTTTCCTCTAATATCCGACAGGTACACTTTAATATCCATTGGAGGTGAACGACCACCCGACATCGATATACAGCTCCGCCTACCCACGCCGCACAGATGTGCGCATACGTGGCTTCGCCCTAAAGGCCGCTGTACGGTGGCTTTTTAGACCCGCTCCGCACGCATGCGGCCCGCACGTTTTCTGCCTCAAGCGGACGTGGTGCGGAAAGGGTGTTGTACGATCGTTTTGCTGACTTCCGGTCAGCCGAACGGTTCCAGCGTCCCCGTTCGGGCGTCGCCTTCTGTCCAATACCATCATACTCCAACTGCTGCGTGACCACCGCGGAGCTCTTTCTCGTCTTCGTTTCTAGCGTGCTGCATTTCGGCTGTGTGGAATCGCCATGGCGTGGTTTTTGTCGAGGCTTTTGGTGTGATCGATGGCTCTCGTCAGCTACCACATGAGTAGCAGTTCAGCAGAGCGCCTGACTGCCTACATGGCCGCCAGTAGCGATGTCATATTGGTCTTTATTGCATCGCCGCCGACGTAATCCACCAGCAGCAACGTAAACGGCGTAAGCATACAAAACGTCTTTTGAGAGATCGGCGTCGACTCGGCGAGTATTTTACGTTGGTGCGGGACATGAGGAGCGGAGACGGCACAGACTTCTTCCAGTACTTCCGCATGTCTGTGGAAAGGTAAGTAGTACATGTTCATATCATCCTTGCCTGTATTTCGTGAATTTCTTGAGCGCAGTACGCCGGAGCAGGTAGTGTACTCGCGTCAGGGATGCATGAGATGGGAAGTGCGTTTTCATCCGTCAGAGCATAGAGCGTGTGAAAACTTTATTGCTAAGTTTGGTTTACTCATAACTATGAAAAAGACTGAGAATGCAAACGCGGTTACATTTGTGCATTATTAACCTCAACGAAGCCTTTCAACGAAGCGAGACAAAGGCGCGGAAGTGCTCGTCAATAAAAAAAATAAAGTATGGACATCAATTTCTTGCCTAGTTGGTTCTATTATTATTGTTTTTTTTGTGTGTGTTTTTTTGCCTCAGCTTCGCGGTAATTACCTAGGCTCACCCGATACGAAGGAGTACGGCCAACATCACGTTCATGAATTTCTCAGTCAGTAAAAAGCATGAACTAATTTTAATTTTACCCGTGGTCGCTGTAGCATATCGCCCTTGTTACTCAGCATACATGCATCTGCCGTGCTTTTTTGCGTACAGGAAACGTGGGGTTGTCTAACTCATTTTATTCAATAGACAAGTGTTTCATTATGCTGTTGGTATTGTGCAGGTTTGACAGTCTCCTAGAGTTAGTTAGACCTCTGATTGAGCTACTCAAAGCCTCAGTGGTCAGTTTGTCAGCTGGGGAGAAGCTGGCATTCACATTAAGGTAAGCGTGTTTTTTTTTCTTTCTTCTTTTTTACAATCCAGTGACGTGTAAGTAGCATATACCATGTCCAGGTGTATGCAATGCTGTCATCTGTTTAAGGTGCATCTACAGTTTAAGCTCTTTACTTATTGTACCGCATGTATGAAAAAAAAAATGTATTGCTTACTTGTAATTCGCAGTGCACAGCGCCTCATGGGCTTTCTTGTTCTACTTGTGTGCATAGTCACAGCTGTACTAGTAAGCTTTTTAAGTGCTTATGGTTAGCTTTTGCATGTAATCATCCTTTCAGCATTTCAACATCTGCTTAGTCAAGAAGGCAATAATGTCATTTTGGATTATACTAACTTTTTATTTTGGCTGTAAACATTCCTTTACATTTGTGGTCAATTCTATATTGTCAAGTATTGCCATGTCTAGTACACCATGTGCTTTTCGTGAGATCTCCCTGTTTGTTTCTTGATTGCACATACCTTATTTTACAAACTATGCAAGACATCCATCGATCAGTGCTAAGTAGAAATGTGAAAATATGTTAGAATATTGTGAATATTTGCTTCACTGTTTAGCTTGCTGTCAGTATTTTGTAGTCAAGCGGTTCCAAAGCTGCTGAAGAGGAAATGCTGAACGCTGACAAAATTTCACAGAAGAATAATGCTGCAGCAATTATAGTAATCAGCAAACACAGAAAAGTAGACAGCTCCCCTGATTTATCTTATTATCTTGGGCTAAAAAAAGATATAAAAATTTCAGGCCACCATATCATGCTGAACTAATATTTAAGCATACTTCTAGCAGAATGTTGACTATGGCCTATTGACACAAAGGGCTCCCAGCTGCAAAGAAAACATGTAGACTTGCTTGAATTTTGATTTAGGTGTGATGATCCTAAGTAAATTACATCTCAATAGCTTCATTGCATGCCTTGAATATCAGGGTCTATTGTTGACTTTTTTTGCAAGCATACTGCAATTTTTTATGCATGGCTCGTCCAACATCGAATATGTAGATACAGAATACAAGGAAAACAAAAGGCCATATATTTACATAGCATGTAAAGGGACTGTGTAAGTCTAAAAAACAGTCCGATAATAAAATATCTCATGACAGTGCATTGCAAATTTGCGTTGTCGTAAGGGAGCAACAGGTCTTGATACTGTTATTTCAATTTAAGGTGGTAGAAAACTAATATTTATGGATTTTGAGTCCTCTGTTGGGGACTTACATGCATCCAGCACATTTACGTTACTTCCTTTTATAAGGTTTCACACTCAAATGTCCATACATTAATTTCCTTTGGATCCTCGTTGATGAGATATTTAGATGCCCAACCATATAGTGAGAATCTGCACTTTATTATTTACCAAGTGTAAAGCTGTATACATTTTGCTGGCTTTTTACAAGGCACATGATTCCATTTCTCGTGTATTAATATTGGCAGAGCATATCACATATACTGGGCCTAGCTCATATTTTCAAGCTTATGGATGGGTGAGATAATCTTAGTATTTGCATCAACCAAGCATTCAGTGAAGAACTGAAAGCTAGATCTTTGACTTCTATAATCTGAGTCGTTTTGGGACGTCTAAACCCTATAAACTGAAACCAAACAGTACAAGTGAACAAGAGCTCTGTGGCCTGGCTCGGTACTGAGGAAAATCATTGCCAAAGTGCCTCTGACTTCCGGAATTGCAGCAAGTGTGTTCCGAGATTTGTTTTCATGTTCTCTTGTTTAGTTAACAGAAACTTTAGTGGTGTGAATGCCAATGGCACTGCACTTTGTGTTCAAAGCAGGCACAACCTATACGAAAGAAAAATACCACTGCCAAGCCTTGCATAGTCTCGTTCTTCGACTACTGCTCCTTGCCCTCAAGGACTTTTATGACATCAGATCAGCTCTGAGATATAAAGCAAAGGGGGCAGGTGTAGTAAGACGCCGACTACGCCGATTCTTTTATTACAGCTAATGATTGGTTGCTGATATAGTGATCTGCTGGCTATAGAATAATAATTCCAAAATTCTTCGTGCTTGTACTAAGTACTTCATTTTTAATCAAAGAGTGGTTCCATGCCTATGTATTGCCTGTTTGAGATTGTGCTTGCATTTCATGCTTTTCAACAATATGAACTAGTATCTCACCACCATATCAGCTCGGTGATGGACACTTACTCTTGAACTCAAGGATTTGTATTTGATCCAGGCTGTGGTGCCTACTTTTCAATTGAGGCAAAAAGAAAAGGCGCCTGTGTACATTGCAATGTTAGCGCACTTTAACGAGCCCCAGGTAGTCAAAATTTTCGGACCCTCCTAACCTAACAGCATCCCTCATAACCTTGGTTCACTTTTCAACGTTAAACCCGTAAACCAAATTATAAACTGCTTCACTGGATGACATCTGTGCCTAAAAGTTTGTCCCATGTACAAATAGTGCTTTGCATTGGTCCTACTCACTGGGTTTCCTATTTTTGCAGGTACCTGGCACACGGTTCCACGTTGAAGATTATAGCAAAGTCGTACAGGATCTCAGACTCTATAGCAGGCCGTATTGTGAGGCAAACATGCATTGCCTTGCGGCAAGTTCTTCAGCCCTTATATCTCCCAGAGCCAACCACAGCTGACTGGAGACGAATAGCTCTTGAATTTGAAGACCTTTGTAATTTTCCAAATTGTATTGGGGCAATTGATGGGAAGCACATTAAGATAGAGGCGCCTGCTAACTCTGGAACAATGTTCCACAACTACATGGGTGGCTTCAGCACAGTTCTACTTGCTGTGTGTGATGCTAGATATCGATTCATTAAAGTAGACATTGGGGAATGCGGTTCTCGTGGGGATGCTGGCCTCTTCAACAGCTGTGAACTGGGAAAGGAATTCAGAGCGGGCTCTTGGTCCATACCAGAACCAAGGCTGCTCCCAGACACCTCTGTAGAACTTCCTTATGTCATAGTTGGGGATGAGGCCTTCCCACTGTCTTCAAATCTCATGAGACCCTTCCTAGGAGCAAGCCTGAACTCAGAAAGGAGGATTTTTAACTATAGGCTATGTCGAGCAAGGCGTATCGTAGAGAATGCCTTTGGTATTTTGGAACCGGTGGAGGATCCTTCGTAAAAGGCGTATCGTAGAGAATGCCTTTGGTATTTAGGAACCGGTGGAGGATCCTTCGTCAGGAAATCAGGGCCTCTACAAAAACGGTGGATGCAATAGTATGGGCCACTGTGCTTTTGCATAACTACCTGAGGACACTTGATGACGAAGAGGACACCATTTTTCAGTATTGTTCCCCAGGAGATGTTGACAGGGTGGTAGAGGATGGGCGAGTAATTGATGGTGAATGGAGAGCTGATGAGCGCACACGTCCTGGCTTTACACCTGTTCGCAGGTGCAGCAGCAACAACTATGGAGCTCAGGCAAAGGCAGTGCGAGAAAAGTTCGTGCAGTACTTTCTCTCTCAAGCTGGACGTGTGTCATGGCAGGACAAAGTACTTGATGCTGGTATTGTACTTCCAAAATAGCAAGTTACATTTACCTTGAACGTGAACATGGTGTAGCCATTGTCGAATTCCGGCCTACAATTTATTCAATAGGCATTTTCAGGTTTGCTCGGTTAGCTCACGTTAAAACTAGACAAAAGAATTGAGACCTGGCCCACAGCTTGCACTGCAGTGAGTGGTTTCCTGAAACTGGTTCATGTGCTGCATTTAGGAATTCAAGCAATTTCCGGCTTGCAGTGGCAGCCCAGCGCTAGGACGCGACATGTGTTGACCATTTTTATGCTGGGTGAAAATCTCTTGAATGTCTAACAGTGCTGCTGTTCTGCTGCCGCTGCCAGGTTCTGGTCTGCATCTGGTTCAGCGGGCCCTCTCATAGCGGTCCGTTTGATCCAGGCCCAGGCCAGCTGGTGACTTTTCATGTACTGGCATGGCACCACAGCTCGCACTGCATTTTGAGTAGCTTCCTGCAACTGGTCCGTGTGCTGCATTTAGGAATTCAAGCAATTTCTGGCTTGCAGTGGCAGCACAGCGCTAGGACGCGACATGTGTTGACCATTTGTATGCTGGGTGAAAATCTCTTGAATGCCTAACCGTGCTGCTGTTTTGCTGCCGCTGCCAGGTTCTGGTCTGCATCTGGTTCAGCGGGCCCTCTCATAGCGGTCTGTTTGATCCAGGCCCAGACCAGCCAGTGACGTTTTATGTACTGGCTTCGCTTCAGAGCTCTCACTGTGCTGCGCTCGTGTAAATGTGTGGCCTTCGCCATTTATAGCAGCTTCTTCATTTATTTTTCTTTCATTCCTTTGCCTGTTTGTGCTTGTGGTTTTCTGTTTTTGTTCTGTTTTTTTTCAGGTGACTTCAGACTTGTCCAAAAGGCAGCTGTGAAGTTTACAGGGGCGGTGCAGCCTGCAGTGCAGTCATGTGCATATCCTAACCGGATATATATATATATATATATATATATATATATATATATATATATATATATATATATATATATATATCCGGTTAGTGAACATATATACCCAAGCAAGCGGAGGGGAGGACAGCCGTCGATGTAGCTTAGTTGGAAGAGCACTGAGCGCGACATTCGGAGGTCGTGGGTTCGACTGGCACCATCGGCGCGTTGTTTTTCCTTTCGCTTTGCATTTAATGCTCTTTATTCCAGTAATCAACACACGACAACATTCTTGTAAATGTCAACAGTGTGAATAATAAAAAAAAAGTTTGTCTTGCACTCTGAGACTGTTCGCTCCTTTAAATGCTATATATATATATATGGTGATGAAGGAAGTTGTCAAGCAAATCGAGGACTGATATAGGTATATTTATATATATATATATATATATATATATATATATATATATATATATATATAATATTGCATGCAAGCTAGACCATAAGCATTCACACAGCATATGTACACACATATACCGATTGTTATGTGGCGGTATATATAGTTACTGGCAAATAAGGAAATTATGTGCAGTTCACTACACACTGCGTGCTTCCTGCAGTATGTTCTAGCTGCTGACCAAAATTTGCTCCATGGGGCTCACTGTGCTGCTGTATGAAAATTCTGGTGCGATTTACTGTCAGTCGAGAAGAATACATCTTTTATCACTTCCCACAGATAACAATATTAAATAAAACATCTCGTGTAATGTGTCTAACAGAAGCTAGAATGTTCTCTTAATTTTAGCTAATGTACTTCAAAAAGAAGGTCTTAAAAATACTGTCATGTACCCCTCTCTCTCTCTCTCTCTCACCATCTAGCCTATTAATTTTTATTTTTGTCCAGATAGCCCCCTTCTTACCCCAGATGGCTTCAATGCAAAGTCGCGCAGAACAGCGGGAGAGTTGTCCAGCGGAAGCGCGTTTTCTCCTCGGCGTGGAAAGGGCAGGGGACGACAAAACCTTATGTGGTGACATGTTCAGCCTATCACATACAGAAGTTGTGCTCAGTCGTCTATCAAATAAACATTTTTTCAGGCATGTAGATGCGTATATCCAGCAGGAAATAAAAACAAAGCAACAGAAAGGTATTCTTGAAGTGACAGCTGAAGAAGGATGCTGTGAAAGTTCAAGATGTAAACGAATGGGCAACAAAAAAAATGTGGTCTAGCCCGAACTGGCCCAGATACAGCCGGGAAAGGTAGCAAGATATGGAGAGGGATCTACAGGTGAATAGCCTCAAGTGTGAACAAGTGCAAACTCTCTTTGTCCACCCCCCCCCTACCCCCTTTTCATGAGGACAAAAAGTACAATATGAAACAGAGGTGTGAAAAGCAAATTGGCAGACCCAAGGACACTACCTGAAGAGCTAGCACGCATGGGCAAACAGCTTATTCCCAACTGACTGATTACTTGGGTGCGGTTCATCTATGATACGTGCAAGCTAAAGCATCAGAATTTCAGCAATATGTATAGCAATTCCTATGTGGGAATAGAGGCTGGATAGCTGCCAAGGCTGGTAATTAAGGTATATTTACATCACCTGCAGTTTGCCCCTGTTGTTGCTGCAGAATTGTTCCACAGGGCATTTGTTCTGCTTTATGAAAGCACTAGTTGTTGGGTAAATGATTTATTTTCTGCTGAGAAATTACCGTGCAACTAAACACATTATTTTAATTCAAGAATTGCAGAAACAAAATCAAAGCATATTGTGTAATGTGTTTTAAACAGAAGCTGGCATGACATTAACAGAACTAAAGGAGAGCCTTGGAGTGTTTTATACACCAGTTGTCCTACCTTTCAAAAAAAGCTTGTGTGCCTATAGCTAGCCCACTAGCTAGGCGCACCAGTTGTGGCTGTTGAGGGTTACCTGGCTCGAGTTTCATTATGCAGCATTCATTACGAACTCTTTAATGATTAAGACTATACAATTACCATTTCAACCATTGGCTTCAAGAAAAACTAGCATCAATAGAAAAGCAGTAAACTATCTTTTAAAAAAAAGCTGACAGAATTGTGTGCACGCAGGTGCTATTTATTTTGCACTTTTTTTTTCATGATCTTGAATGGGAACAAGCACAAAACGAAAACTTATGCATAACAGCAATTCCACTTCAATGTCCCGAGACTGAAATGCTCTCCATGATGTTTTTCACGTGCCCTGCGTGAAAGATATGCATGAGCAGCTAGTCAAACGATAGCTCTGGTTGGAGGTTAGTAAAGTTATGTAAATCGTGCCTTGATGCAAACATTGCACGTAACTCTATTCCTAGACTACTTACAACTTTAGAATTGATGCTTTGTTCCTGAGGCGATAAGTAAAAATTGCAGACTATGTGTTTTTGCTAATAGGATAAATACGGCAAATGAAAAGCCACTGCAGGTATGGCAGACTAAAACCCCTCTATCCTTAATTAGGACAGACAACTAAACAGTTTTCAGTTGCTTTCACTAGCCTAGGCCACTCTGTCGTATTTAAAGGCTTGATTGCATTTAAGCTTTCCTCTCGGGGTCACCTTCAAGTGAAACGGTCATGACACAGTGGTGGTCCTATGAGGCCGATGTCCCCCCCCCCTTTTCTCTTTTAAAAACCATTTTGTAATAGTAAAATTTCCAACTGGTTAGTTTCGGAATCGAGGCAATGACCTTGGAAGCAGCACAGCATTATTCAAGCAGTAATATTTTAAGATAAATATAAAAATGATTACATATATGAATATCGCTCATGTATGTATAGCAGTTGCATGAAAAGAATAAATTAACGTAAAAGATTTTTGTTGTTCACCATTTATTGTTTAAAAACAGAGCACGAGCATTTCACAGACAAAGGCAGTCTTTTCGCTCCCCCTAGAACCAAACCCTGTGGCTGCTGCTGCCGTGACATGTAAGAGATTGATTACTCACACATTTAAGATGTATGCATGACATGGACTATGTCATGCTCAACTATGTCATGCTTAGCCAGGTCATAGTGACTATAGCCTGAAGGTTACTGTGCAAAGCAAAGAGACATCAGCTTTAGTCACACTGTTCATTGGAAATGCGTACAATAGCATGTAACAGTGCTCTGCTGAACAAAAAGGCAGAAATTCTGCAACCTTTTTATTTACAAAGACAGAGCCTTTGCTTAAAGCATCTGCTTGCACTCTAGAGATGTGCCTAAAGAACTGGCCCCATGATTACTATTTAGTGTTCCACTAGTCAATATACCTTTTCATTGATATGTTGAAGAATGTGTATTACATTTGTTAGTGCTGTTAGACAGATTCACGAGCTGTGCCAGTTGTAATTTTATCTCTAGAAATCACCTGGACAAAATACATTGTCTTCAATATGAAGTGAAGTATCATTCTTGATTACCAATACATTCTTTACAGGTCAGGCTGTATTGAGACCTAGTGCATAGACTGAGCCAGTATAAATAATGTCGGTGGCATATATGAAGTGCTCAAATCAGATGCATGATATTGGGGTTTGTATGCCTTTGGGAACATGATGAGGACAGGCAGCAAGGAATGCTATATGCGCCATGGCTGTTTACTGTTTGCTTATGAGGCGTACGAAAACCAAGTGGTTATGTTCCTTTGCTCTGGAAGGCCACAGTATAAGGTGGAACCGTTGGAGAGGCATACTCAATATTTTGGACCGAAATCAATTGCAAATGTCAGAGAACACTGTGAAGCACCCATACGAAAGTAAAACTGGTGCTTCCCGATTGTGACTTTACTAACATCTTGATATGTGTTTAGTCATTTCTGTAGTCTAAATTAACCCACATAGACTGGCTTTACAATTGGCTCTATTTTCAGGTGCTCATTGGCTGAAACATAAGATTGGACGCTATGTTTCTACAAAGCCTTCAGATGTTGACTGGTTGAGGCATGAGATTTGATGAAAAGTGTTTACAAAGCCCTTAATATTAAAATTTTCAGTCATATATCTAGTTGCTACTGCAGGTTATCTATCCACTTCTTCAAGTGGATAACAAGTTCCGCTTTCCAGTTCCACTTTGAGCACTGATTTTAACAAATGAAAAAAAAAACCTTCCTTCCACTCTGTGCTCAATGGCCTAAAAAAATTCGTTCCATTGGTGCCTGTAAGCACAGAAATAAGGCTGCCATTGAAATTCATTTTCCAGGTATTTTTGGTACAAGTTATTCTATTGTGGTAAATTGAATTCAGTTTATTTCTTCTAGATGTGCACACAATTTTGAAATGGTGACGCGGGTGAAAACTACTACTTGAATAGGACTGTGCACCTAATTTGCAGTTAATTTTTTAAGTCCTTCTAATAAACCACAAAATGAAAAGCTGGCATAAAGAAAGACTAACTCTACAGAATAGTAAGCAATGTATGCAAACTGCAATAAAAAGGCAAAATACAGAAGCATCCTTAAGAAACTGCATGTAGACAGTACAGTATAAAACAAAACTGTATACTGCATAGCTGCGATTGTAACTAAAAACCGCGCTGGCATTATAAACGGTATAAATAAAATAGGTATGAAAGCACAGATTATGTGGCAATATTTGTTGTCTAATTTTTTACACTGCACAGGAGGAAGTGAGTAATGTATAATGAAAAGAAACTTGAGGAGGTCAGCAACCTTTGCTTACACATAGTGTTCTGTGCTAACATTGGCAGCAATCACTGCAGCCATAGGAACGAGGCACGACTAGCACAAGTTCATTTTAGCAGTAAGAAAATATGGCATAAGGGTGACAAGCGTATAGAATATACAGTAGCCGTGCCTTGTGGTTACTGCAAGCAAGCCTGTAATCTCAAGCAATGCTACAGAATAAGATGAAATGGTAAGCCGTTTAAGTGTGTGCGTAGCATGCATGCGTATGTTTGCACATAGATTTACAGTGATAGTTCTGGCCTTTTCTTGACAAGTAAAAATAGTAAGGGTGAATGTAATAGTGATTCTCTTTTCAAAACCACAAGGTAATAGATAACATTGCTAATTACTAAGTGGTGTCATTACCTTTTATAACTAAAAGTTTCAGAAGGGATTTTGGTTGCTGACTAGTAACATTTTCAACCTAATATAGCTTCTTTTTGTTAGTTTGCTTTTCGAAGAACACAATGCAATGTATCAACAAGCATCAGAAACTTGGAAAAGGCCATGTTGAAGTTGGGCGAAAGAACATCGAGGAAACCGAAGGGCAGCTGTGGCTTGCATCTTTCACTGGCATCCTTTGCTGTGTATTGAAGTTTGCCTCTTTTCATTTTATTTAACTCTGTATGCATTCTTGTCTGTGTGCAATTCGCCAAGTAACTGGGGGACTATTAGCAAGACACACTTTGAGGCCAATGTATGATGAATTGCTTCCCTGCACAGTGGCATTTATTCTTTCATACTGACCTTGTCCTTCAGCAGTATTTTTTTGCCAGCACCACAGGACATATGTTAATGTGTTGTGTAAAAGTATTCACGGCAGGTTAAGTCGACTTATTTTGCAATAAACAATTTCTGTTCCATGCAACGCAGTGTTGTAATCGTCTTGCAGACTTTCCAGAGAGAAATGCTCTTCTTGAGTCCCACAGTTTCAAAACACACAGCTTCACTGTTTGTCTCATTTCCATAACTAAAGAAAAAGTTCACATATACAGCTATGCCTCGTTAACACAGACCCTGTTAATATGGACGTGAATGACTCTTAATACGAGCAGTTTTCCTGCAGATGAAACTTTCAATGCATTTACACTTTATTGACATGGAAGTTTGGTACTTGGACAATAAACAAGAGCCTATTGGAGCTTTGTGATCCATGTATTCTTCATTAATATGCACGGCAATGCTTGCAAACAAAATCGGCACTGTGGTAGCAAGGTTTATATTGTAAAGTGTGAGGTCTTTCAAGGCTCTTTCGTTTCAGTAGGAAAGTAAAACAGAATGAATCACATCGGCTGTTACTCTGTGAAACTTTCATCATACCGTTCCACTGTGGACAATATTTTGTGAACCCATGAACTGTGAGGCACATTGAATCCTTCCGATCACCACTGCTTGCTCCCAAATCACTTCTCACCTAGGCACAGTTCGCTTGCCTTGGGATCACCATGGCGTGTTTTTGTTGTGCTCATGAGGTCTCGTCAGCTACAAATTAGTAGCGCTTAAGTAGAGTTCTTGAGTGCTTACATGGCCACCACCGTAAATTTGAATTGGCCTTTGCTCGCACGGTTCGTAGCTGCCACCACATTGTCTGTCCACTTTTCTGACTTTTCTAGTATGCCTTCGCTGATTTATCTAGATGTTTCTACGCCGAATTTAAGTTGAGCACCGTCAAATGAACGCGCATTCATAGTTCGACGACCGATGAGCACGATTGCTACTATAGACGAAGCCGTTTTGCTTTACTGTTTTGTGGGTGCAAGTCAGCCCAATAAAGAGGTATTAGTTGCAAAAGTAGCACGCACCGGTCCCATTGATGGCAAGGTATATGAGTGCAGTGAGGATAAAAGACAAGAATCTGCATTGGCGACATTCACCAGGCGTTAAAATCATGAATGCTGAAAGAAACATTCAAAAAGGAATGGTATGACGGTTCGGGCATGTATACAATACAGAAAAGAGCTACAAAAAAAATCTAGTGGAGCCTGAACCAGCGCAACCCGGGAAAGATAACAACTATGGAAGAAGATCTACCAATGATTAGCCTCAAATCAATGCAAGCTCTCTTTTGCCTTCCACTACATTCCCCTAAAGGAAAATTAAAATGAAATATGTGACAGATGTGTGAAAAGGAAATGGAGACTCAAGGTGTTACCTGAAGAGAAAAACAGCTCACTCACAACTGATTGATTTCTTGGATGCAGTTCAGTGCTGTAACATGCAAACTAAAGCATGTGGATTTCGGCATGAAACATGTATAACTATTGGCAATTTCTATGTGGGAATAGAGCCAGGGTAATTAGTTCCCATGACGGCAATTAAAGTATTTACATTAGCTTCAGTTTGCCATGTTGTTACTACACGTTCGTTGCACAGGGCTCTCTTTGTGCTGCTGCTTTATGAAAGCATTGATGTTGGTTATATGCAGTTTATTTTAATCTGAGAAATGTTTGTGGAATAAAACACATTATTTTAATCCTAGTGTTCCTGAAATCAATACTTAGCATATTGTGTGATGTACTTAAAACAGAAGGTGGCTGTGACATTAAAACAACTAAAAGAGAAAAAAAAACAAAAGACTATGCAGTGTGTTATATACCAGGTGTCCTAGCTTTCAGAAAACCGATGTGCCCTAGCTCAGTGAAATAATTCAGCTGTGGGCTGTTGAAAGTTGCCTGGCCTAGGCTGGTGTTTCATTATTTAACCTTAAAATGATTAAGGCTATATAGTTAACATTTAAATTATTGGTTTCAAGAACAATTAGTATCAATAAGCAAGTAGAAAACTGTTTTCCAAAACAGCTGACAGAAATGTTTGCCCCAAGGTGCCTTCTATTTTGCATAACTTTTTTTTTCTCTGTCTTGAACGGCAACAAACCCAATAAATAAAGTGTGTGCATGACAGCAATTCCTCTTCAATGTCCCGAAACGTGGCTCGGACAACAAAATTGGCTTTTGTCAGAAGTGCTCTCCATGGTGTGGCTTTGCATGATGTGGGTGAGAGATATGTGTGAGCAGCTAGTCATATGAAAGCTCGATTTGGAAGCCAGCTATGGAAATCATGCCATGAAGCAAACATTGCGGGCACCTGCTTTTCAGCGCTATCTGCAACTTTAGAGCTGATGCTTTGCTCCTGGGGCCAATAAATAAGTCACTAATTAGTTTTTACTATCTGCAGAAGAACCATGGCAAATCGAAAGCCACTGGAGACTAGGGCAATCAACTCTGAATAGTTCTCGGTTGGTTTCACTAGCCTAGACCAGTCTACCTAATTTAAGGTTTGATTAAATTTAGCCGGGATACTTGGTATGCATGGTTTGCTGGCATCTCTTGGGGTCAGCTTCAAGTGAAACGGTGATGACGCAGCTGTGGTCTTAACTGATATGGTGGAAGCTGTCCGGTAGTCTCTTATCAGATGCTTTGTACTGGAAGGGGGTGCATGCTTCTATGATGCTTCTGGGATCATGATGAGAATAAGTAGCATTTTGAGGTCAATGGTTTGGTTTGGTTTGTGGGGTTTAACGTCTCAAAGCAACTCGGGCTATGAGAGACACCGTAAAGGAGGACTCCGGAAATTTCGACCACCTGGGGTTCTTTAACGTGCACTGATATCGCACAGCACACGGGTGCCTTGTTTTTCGCCTCCATCCAAAAGTGACCGCCAAGGCCGGGATTTGATCCCATATCCTTGGGAACAGCAGTCGAGCGCGCCACCCCAGCGGGGACTTTGAGGCCAATGAGATGAGATGGCTAACTATAATGTGCATTACAAGTGCACATACACACTGCTTCCTGTGCTTTCTCCTGTCATGACTAAGTAAATTCTAAAGGGCTTGATCCCAGTGCACTGTCGGGATAGCTCGTGGGAAAAGAAAAGAGGAAACTGCATGAAGAAACAAGGAGAACAAGAATTGCTACATAGTACAATTGCATTTATTCTTTCCTACTGTCCTTGTCCTTCAGCAGTGTTTTTGCCAGCTCTACAAGGCCCATAATAATGCGTTGTGTAAAAGTTTTAAAAACAAGTCAAGCCGACTTATTTTCCACTGAACAAATTTTTGTTCCATGAAACACAGTGTTGTAATTATCTTGCACACTTTCCAAAGAGAAATGTCTTTCTTGAGTCCCACAGCCTGGCTGTTTGTGTCATTACCATAACTAGAAAAGAAATAAGTTCACATATACAGCTCGTTAAAATGTATTTTTGTGACCCATGTAATTTTCATTAATAAGCACAGCAATACTTGCAAACAAAACTACCACTGTGGTACCGAGGTTTCTATTATAGTGTGTGAGGGCTTTTAAGGCTTTTTGTATTTGCGTAGGAAAGTAAAACAGACTGAATTGCATGGCTGTTACTCTGTGAAAAACTGCCATCATAATACCGTTCATTGCACTGTGTACAATGTTTTCGTGAATTCATGAATTGTGAGGCACACTGAGACCATCAGCTCACACAACTCCGCTTCCCAAATCACTTTTCCTTATGTTAAAATAGTTAGCAGTAAAGTCACCACTGCAAGGCTTGGCAGCTCATTTGTTAGTCATTGCACAAAATGAATCAGGCTGCCCGCTTAGATTGTAACCATTCTGTTATAACCTTATCCTGCAAAGCTAAGGTAACACTCTGCGTAGGTGCAAAGCAGAGTAGTGAATCTGTGAATGCAAACAGCAATTCCAATCTAAGCAGAAAAGGAATGAATTCAGATTAAGTTACATGTGACCTTAGTGTCAACAAGTCAGGTGTTACATCCATGCCTCACAGCTTTCATAGTGGATCAACATCACCATTATAGAACCAATACCTATGTGATAATGCTCAACACACGATGAAAAGATAAGGTAATGAATCTTTGCAAATGTGGTATGAGACCATGCACAGTGGTGGCCATACAGCAAATGTAAACTGATATGTGAGAAAACCCAGTTGATCACTTTGCAAGGTGCAAAAAATTTAGGCGAGCAGCAAATGCAACAAAGACTAAAAAAATCAGTATTGCATTCTACATTGTTGTAAGATTTGCACACGTACATCATCGATATCACTCAGTAGGCAAGTAATCATGGGCGTCACAGCAAAATGGAAGCAGCAAATAGGCACGGACATGAGCATCGACATCTGATTTTGATGGCATCGAAAATATCTCAATTGGTACCCCTTAGCAAAAAAATGCAGCTGAACAGCTACTCAATACCATTGAAACTGAGTTGGCATGCAGTCTGGCGAGAGTAGAGCTGTCAAAGCAACAAGTATGGGATGTAATGTGTGCAACTCCATAACAGCATCATGTCAATATAAAGCCTCAGTTCAGTTCAGGCGTTCAGTCGTGTCCGACTCTTCGTGACCCTATGGACCATGTCACGCCACGCTTTCCGGTCTCTCACTATCTTCTTAACATCACATAGCTTCATCTGCAATGCCTCGAGAATGCCATCTAACCATCGCGTTCGCTGCCTACCCCTTCTCCGGCGACCCTCAACCTTTCCCAACATCAAATCTTTCTCCAGCGACTCCTCTCTTCTCATCAGATGACCAAAGAAGCTGAGCTTTAACTTTAGAATTTGACACTCCAATGAGCAGTCAGGGTTTATGGTCGACAATATCGACTGATTTGATCTTCTGGCAGTCCAAGGAACTCTCAAGAGTCTTCGCCAGCACCACAATTCAAACGCGTCAATTCTTCGGCGGTCAGCCTTTCTCACAATCCAACTCTCGCATCCATACATCACAATTGGAAAGACCATAGGACGAGTTATACGGATCTTGGCTGGCAGACTAATGTCTCTGCTCTTTACAAGGCGGTCAAGACTAACCATTACTCTCTTTCCCAGAAGCAGGCGTCTCCTAATTTCATGGCTGCAGTCTCCTTCCGAGGTAATCTTGGAGACCAAGAAGAGAAAATCTCTCACAGCTTCCACTTCTTGTCCATTGATGCTCCAGGACTTGATAGGGCAAGACGAAATGATCTTTGCCTTTTTAATGTTCAGTTTAAGCCCAAACTTCTCACTCTCTTCTTGTACGCGCATCAGAAGTCTCTTGAGTTCCACTTCACTTTCTGCCATTAAAGTGGTATCATCCGCATATCTAAGGTTGTTGATACGTTTTCCAGCAATCTTCACTCCAGCTGAAGACTCGTCCAGACCGGCCTTCCTCATGATGCACTCTGCATATAGGTTAAATAGGCAGGGCGACAGTATGCAGCCTTGCCTCACCCCTTTCTCAATCGGAAACCAATCAGTAAGACCATGCCCAGTTCTGACTGTGGCCTCTTGCCCTTCATAAATGTCCCTGAGGCGACAGATGAGGTGAATTGGAACTCCCAACTCTTGGAGAGCTTGCCACAATCTGCTGTGATCTACGCAGTCAAACGCTTTCGCATAATCAATAAAGCAGAAGTAAATGGGTTTCTGGAACTCTCTTGCTTTTTCCATGATCCAGCGAAGGTTGGCAATTTGGTCCCTAGTTCCTCTGCCCTTGCGAAACCCAGCTTGCACGTCCGGAAGCTCCCGATCCACATACTGCTGCAGCCTACCTTGCAGGATTTTTAACATCACCTTGCTAGCATGCGAAATAAGCGCGATCGTGCGGTAGTTGGAACAATCTTTGGCACTGCCTTTCTTTGGAATGGGGATGTAAACTGACCTCCTCCAATCCTGTGGCCACTGCAGGGTTGTCCAAATCTTTTGACATAATGTATGCAGTGTGTTAACAGCGTCGTGGTTGAGGTTTTGAAGCAACTCAGCTGGAATACCATCAATTCCGCTTGCTTTGTTCTTAGCAAGGCTGGCTAAGGACCATTCAACTTCACTCTTCAGGATGCCCGGCTCGAGATCAGAAATCACAACCGTCCTATGTTGGGTTTGCGCATCCGGGTCCTTCTTGTACAGTTCTTCTGTGTATTCCTGCCACCTCTTCTTTATCTCTGAGGCTTCAGTAAGGTCCTTGCCTCGTTTGTCCTTTATCACGCCCAGCTTAGCACAGAAGCTTCCTTTGATATCTTTGATTGTCTTATACAGAGCTCTTGTGTTCCTTAATTGACTGTTGTCCTCAACTGCTTGACACTGTATGTTCAGGAAGGCATTCTTATCTCTCCTTGCTATTTTCTGAAAATCCGCATTGAGCACCTTGTACCTTTCTCTTTCCCCCATACCTTTTGCCATCCTCCTTTCCTCAGCTATTTGCAAAGCCTCTTCAGATAAGCAGTTTGCTTTTTTGCATTTCTTTTGCTTTGGAACTACCTTAGTAGCAACTTCTTGTATTATATCACGAACATCAGTCCACAACTCTTCGGGCTCTTTGTCTTCTAGATCTAATTCTTGAAATCGATTCCTCACTTCCACAGCATATTCTAATGGAATCTGATCCAGATCATACCTGAAAGGCCTTCTAGTTTTCTGCGCTTTCCTCAATCGAAGCTTAATTTTGGCAACAAGAAGCTGATGATCGGTGCCACAATCGGCCCCAGGCCTTGTTTTTACTGCTTGTATAGCGCTTCTCCATCTCTGCCGGCAAATAATATAATCGATCTGATTCCTGTACAGACCGTCCAGTGAAATCCATGTGTACAGGCGCCTCTTGTGCTGTTGAAAATGAGTATTCGCTATGGTCAGGTTGTTTTCTTGACAGAACTCTACTAGCCTCTGCCCAGGTTCATTTGGCTCACCAAGACCGAACTTGCCTGTAATTCCGGATATTTCTTCACTCCCGACCTTAGCATTCCAGTCTCCTATGAGAAAAACGACGTCTGATGATTGGGTGCGGTCTAAAAGGCATTGTATGTCCGCATAAAATCTCTCAACGTCAGCTTCTTCAGCAGCAGTGGTCGGTGCATAGACTTGGATAACTGTTATGTTGAAAGGGTGACCTTGGATCCGAAGTGAAATCATTCGGTCGTTTTTGGGGTTGTACCCTAGCACTGCTTTGCCCATTCTTCTGTTTACTATGAGAGCGACCCCATTCCTTCTCTTGGATTCGTGCCCACAATAAAAGACATAATGGTCGCCGGAGTTAAATTCTCCCATTCCGGTCCACTTGAGCTCGCTGATACCCAAGATATCAATGTTCAATCTGTCCATTTCTCGCTTGACGATATCCAGTTTACCTTGCGTCATAGATCTTACATTCCATGTTGCTATGTGATACATCTCCTTCCAACATCGGACATTCCGGTCGCTTCCCGACACATCCACAACTGAGCGTCCTTTTGGCTTTAGCCCAGCCGCTTCATTCGTCCTGGAGCTACTAGGAATCGCCCTTTGTTCATCCCCAGTAACATGTGGGACGCCTTC
Organism: Amblyomma maculatum; assembly: GCF_055883805.1. NCBI lineage: Eukaryota > Metazoa > Arthropoda > Arachnida > Ixodida > Ixodidae > Amblyomma > Amblyomma maculatum. The sequence continues at coordinate 145,713,138 of NC_139345.1, read as the reverse complement.
CAACCTGGGGGGCTCATCTTCCGGCGCCATATCGATAATGGTATTGTGACTGGCCATAGGGTTTTCTTGGCAGGAAATACTGGAGTGGGTTGCCATTACCTTCTCCAGTGAATCACATTTTGTCAGAACTCTCTGCCGTGACCTGTCTATCTTGGGTGGCCCTACACAGCAGAGCTCACGACTTCATCGAGTTTCGCAAGCCCCTCCGCCACGACAAGGCAGTGATCCATGAAGGGGCAGTATAAAGCCTACATACATCATTTGTCTAAGCAGTTGTCCAATGAACTTAACTCATCCAAGTTATGCAGGAAGAAAGCAGATTGTAACCACAATAATTTTTTCAATTGTTTTCTTTCTTTTTAACCAAATATTTTTTCATGCTCAACATGCCTTAGGTACACCAAAGTGTCCATATCATGAGGCACAGTTGCATATGGCGTACTTTTTTTTCATAAGCATAACCTCCCGCCATTCTGTACTTTTCTTTGGCATCGCGTCTAAATTTTTTTTAAGACCTGATGTGGTAATAAAGTGTTTAGCCCATCACATACAGAAGTGTTCAGTCGACCGATTCATCGCACAGATACTTATTGCAGACATAGGTGCACCATAGCTAGCAGGAAATAAAAATAAACAGGAAGGTACTCTCAAAGTGACAGCTGCCGTGAAAGTACACGATATTTTCACAGTTTGCACAGTGCCGTCGAGCACCCATATCAGCACAAAGCGCAAACCGCGGAATAGTGGCATATTAGTAGCCCGAAAGCCGTGCGGCTAACGTCGTCGAAGGGCTCGGCGCTCGCACGGGAAGGGCTCGGCAAGCACAGCACATACACGGACCGCGATCAACACAGGCGATCGACACATCGCGGAAACAAAGTCGTGTGCTCGTTTCTGTTGCGGTCACTGCGACCAGTGGAACGGGTGCCAGACTAGCTGTCACAAAGTTAATTTCAGCATTAGGAAAACACAGTGTGTGACGAACTTTGCAAACATGGACAGTCCTCTTCTAGGTGGCAGTCGCTCAAGTCGTAAACACTTTCGCAACACATGCACGGGCACTTTTCGGTGCGCTGAGGAGCCGATTCGTGCGCATGAAAATCACCGTGAAACTGTTGCTGGCTGTCGGCCGTGAAGATCGTCGCGGCTAGCGATAATCACAAACATATCGTGACACCGGTGCGACCTAGTACACTTCGCCGGTTGGAAGAACACTGTCTTCAGCTCAGCGCAGATAACAGTGGCGCATCTGATCCGACTTGAGGGGAAATCACAGTCGATAGGAACACTAGTAAGCAATGCGCGCAAAGTATATTGGTTTTTGCGGCAGAGCAACAACTACCATCTACGCTTCGCTCGTCGCTTCGCTATCACCGCTGGCGGCCATATTGCCTGGGAAGATCGGGGAGGAGGAGCCAGAGACATCGCCTACAGCGCAACCAATAGCTGCAATCCGGTCGCCTTGCTGATCAGCACGTGCGGGCAAAACGTTGAGATTGAGTCAACTTTTCTGCGGACGACGGATGCGGGTGTGCGCTATTGTATGCCAATCCGAACCGGTCGTCTCGGTGCGGCCGCATGCGGCCGCATGCGTGCGGAACGCGTCTAAAAAGCAACCGTACAGCGGCCTTACCGTGTCTGAATCAGAATGCGAGCGACCTGGGAGGGTGAGCTGTAAGGCTGGAATCTGATCTCACCCTCCCTACTAAGATGAGAGCCCCGAGTTGACAGCTTGTACCAAATGGGCCTTGCCATCTGGCGGCATGATGAGAAACAACCTTACTAGCTATCATTGCCTGGTCATGTCAGCCACCAAATACGAGCCAGAGCCGTGCCCGTGATTGTTCGCCCGCAAGTCGACGCTGTCACAGACGCTTGATGCTCTGGAAAACGGGTCGTTTAATGCTAAAGCGCTAATACTAAACCGATGTGAGTGCACCCAGTTTCCTCAAAACTATAGGAAACCCTTACGAATTCTCTGCTCTGCAGGCGCTCGACCAACGTATGACATCAGCGTCATAGAGTGGACCGTAGATATTTTCGCGAAACTTTCAAAGCTTAATTGTTTTTTTAGCAGCCGCTGGTCTGCGAGTTTATCACTCTGATTCTGGCACGCTTATCATTCTGTACTCTTTGTTTGTTCATACTCGATGTCGCGAGACGCACCTTTATCAGTTTCTTTATCGCGCACAGATTCCTGCCCCACGCGTATGTTTCTACAAAGTTCCCGGTTGTGCTAGAAGCAATTTGCGGCTTTATCTAGATATTTCTGAGCCGCCTCTAAAAACAGCGTTGACGTGTGTGACAGGAATTTTTAGTTCGTCGACCAGCGAACACGTTTGTTATCACCGCTGCCGAATCGCTTTGTTCTATTGGGGTTGCAAGGCAGCCAAAAAATAAGTTTATTCCAATTACTTTAAAGCCTCTTGATTTTTCGCAAACGACCTTGTCACAGCTACGTGATAATATCACATAAATGCGGAGTATAATATTCACCCCAGAGGCCGCTTACATTGTATACTTAATTGCGGGATATCTAAACTGTATTCAGGAAAGAAATTTCACGTTCGTGGTAGAAACACCGTGGATAATATAGAGTTTTAAAATTATTTTCTATTTTGGAGCATAGCAAAACACCGGAGTTAATTGGTTGGTTTGGTTGAATTGTGAGGCTTAACGTCCCAAAGCGTCAGGCTATGAGAGACGCCGTAGTGGAGGCCTCCGGAAATTTCGACCACCTGGGGTTCTTTAACGTGCACTGACATCGCTCAGTACACGGGCGCCTTGCTTTTCGCCTCGATCGAAAAGCGGCCGCCGAGGCCGGTATTCGATCCCGCGTCCTTGGGAACAGAGGTCGAGTGCTGTAACCACTGCGCCACCCCGGCGGGGGGAGTTAATTAGGAGAAAAGGTTTGGTTATATAGTTTTTGGAGCTTAACGTCCCAAAACGCATATGACAATGAGAGATGCTTAATTAGATGAAATATCAGGACATATCCCTCTTGTGGGATCAGAATTCACCACATCCGCGCGTACTGCGCTCTAGAGCTGAGGCCATGCTAACGGCCACGTTAGACTGTGTCTATAGGTTAACTGTGGGTTAACCTTGACTGTACATGAGCCCAACTCCGAAATAAAGCAGCAAAAGTGGATTGAACTACTGCAGTTTTCTTACACTCAATAACAGCACGTTTGTTTATTTATTTATTCTTATTATTTTTCTACTGCTTCACACTGCATTGATAGCGGCATTGCTACTGATAGTCCCAGGTAGCGCTTTATGTCTTGGCATATTGCACAAAAGCAAAGTCCAACACTTACAGGGTGAATTCTACTTTACGTGAATATGTCTACCCGTACGTCCTAATTTGTAAAAACGCAAGTAGGAGGGCAACCAAGGTACGACGAGCTATATGAAACTTTTCAGATTGATCCTCAAATGTAGCTTTAGTTGCAATTTGAAGCGTCATATACGCCTGTCATCTTGCCCCTAAAAACTAAGGCGTTTGCTTTCCGTTTTGCAGGTAATCCTTAAAGGCAGCGTTATAAAATACTTCACGGCCTGGGGCAATGTGCAAGATGCCGAATGGAGACCGTACTACACAGCATGCCTTGAACCATTTGTTACCGCTTTAGGCGTGCAAGAGCAAAGCCAGCTAGTGGACGACTTGATTTCCGCGGAAAAGGAAGGTGGGTACAGGTGCGATGCTTACATCGAGGCAGAAGAATACTTTGGCACTCGCACGTTGATGATTCATATGAGGCCCGTATACATGGTGCACCAGGTAAATGTAAGCAATGTTTTATAAACACGGTGAACCTACCCTAACGAAAACATTGTATGAGGCAATAACCTCAAAATTTTCACACAATCTCACTCAATTCACATAACAAGTCACATACAAGTCGCATATAATTGCATAAGGTCTGATTGTTCCTTGTACATTATCATAAATTATGTACGATATTTTATGATAATGATGTGCACCGTATGAAAGTCTATGCGATTAGATGAAATTTTATGAGGTTATTGCCCGGTAGAACTTTTGATTTTTCATTAGGGTAGTCCCAGTGAAACTAAGCGCTGTTCAGAGTCGCCTATACTAATGTACAGTATGTTTTCTATAGAAACTTTTGCTTAATTAGCGGAACAATTAGACAACCGTTAGAAATTGGTTGCATAGCTCACTAGTCAAAGTTTCGCTGACTTTCAGACGTGTACAAAAATATATTGTCACGACTCAAGTAACAAGGAGCCGTGAAGGTACACGTAGCCGAGGACCCGAGAATAAGGTCGGCTTGTAGTTCTGACACAGAGTTATGCACCAGCGCGCCGCTTGTGCCGACAACCGCTTCGTCGTCGTCGGCACCAAGCACGGCGGTCGCACGGCGCTAGGCATGTGGAATTATCCCCCCCGTGAAAGAATACATCGTCCCGATGACAAGGTGAGAGGAGAAAAAAATTAAGTGTGAGGTGAACTGTACAATAAGCAAGGTTTCACTTGCAGGAAGCGCTCAGTCACGCGAAAAGTACGGCTTTAAGCGCACCACATGCACAATATCAGGCCGCTGGCGCCGAACACTGACGGTCACAGTTCCATCTGGAATGACTTCGTAATTAACGCTGTCTAAGCGGCGCTGGACTTTATAGGGTCCGAAATAGCGGTGGAGCAGTTTCTCGCTCAAGCCTTTGTGGCGCACGGGGGTCCACACCCACACTTGATCTCCTGGTTCGTAGTAGACTTCCCTGTGCCGAAGTTTATAGTGTCGAGCGTCGGTGGCATGCTGCTCCTTGATGTGCAAAGCGGGCCAGCTGACGGGCTTGCTCGGCCTGTTCTGCAAAATGGACGGCATCGGGTTCGACCGCTTCATCCCCGCACGGGAGCATCGCGTCCAACATCGTGCGGACCTCCCTGCCATATACAAGACGGAACGGCGTAAACTTCGTGGTTTCCTGCGGTGCCGTATTGTAGGCGAAGGTGACATACGGCAGGATCTCGTCCCACATTTTATGTTCAACGTCGATGTGCATTGAGATCATGTCCGCCAAAGGTTTGTTTAGTCGTTCCGTTAATCCATTTGTCTGAGGGTGATACGCTGTTGTTTTGCGATGCTCGGTATGGCTGAGAGTTAAGGTGTCGTGCAGTAGCCGAGCTGTAAACGCCTTTCCTAGGTCAGTAATGATGGTCGACGGTGCACCGTGTCTGAGCACAATGTCGTTCATAAAGAATCGAGCAACTTTGCCGGCAGTACCTCGGGCAAGGGCTTTCGTTTCAGCGTAGCGTGTTAAGTAGTCTGTGTCGACTACGACCCACTTGTGTCCATTCGAGGATAAAGGAAATGGGCCTAAAAGGTCCATGCCCACTTGCTCGAAGGGCGTGAGGGGTGGTAATAGATTGCAGCATACCGGATGGCTTGAGCGTGGGGTTTTTTCGCCGCTGGCATTGTCGACAAGTCTGTACGTAACGTCTAACGTTCGGAGAAAGATGTGGCCAGTAATAGTTCTGCCGGACTCGGTTTAGGGTGCGTGTAAAGCCAAGATGCCCTGAAGTTGGTTCGTCGTGGCAGGCCAGGAGGATTTCGTGCCTTAGAGCAGCCGGTATGACTAGCAGGTATGTTTTTGCACTCGACGTAGAATTCTTCTTATAAAGCACCCCATTGCGGAGGCAATACGACGACAACCCCCGAGAAAGATACCGGGGTATTGTAGGATGCCCACCTTCAAGATGGTCAATAATCAGTCGCAGCTCGTCGTCGGCACGCTGTTTGGAAACGAGATCGGACGTAGTGACTGCTCCAAGGAAGCTATCGTCGTCGCTGGCATCTGACGAAGGAGGACCGACGGGCGCGCGGGACAGGCTATCGGCATCGGTGTGCTTCCGGCCAGACTTAGATAACATCGAAATCGAACTCCTGCAGGCGCAATGCCCAACGTGCTAAGCGGCCACAAGGATCCTTTAAGTTTTTCAGCCAACACAACGAGTGATGGTCAGTGATGACACGAAACGGTCGGCCATAAAGGTACGGGCGGAATTTGGCAGCGGCCCATACTACCGCCAAACATTCTTTTTCAGTGGTGGAATAGTTGCACTCAGCACGGGAAAGTGCACGGCTGGCTTAGGCAATTACTTTCTCGACCCCGTCTTGGTGCTGAACTAGAACGGCACCAAGGCCGACGTTGCTCGCATCCGTGTGTAACTCTGTGTCGGCATCATCATCGAAATGTGTCAGGATCGGGGGTGACTGGAGCCTGCTTCGTAACTCGTCGAAAGCCATCTGCTGCTCGGCGCCCCAGGAAAATGATGCGTCATCTCGAGTCAGGAGAGTCAGAGGGCTGACCATCTGTGCAAAGTTTTTGATAAAGCGACGATAATAGGAGCACAGCCCCAAAAACCGTCGGAATGCTTTTTTTGTGGGCGGGGACGGGAAAGGCAGCAACGGCCGCAAGTTTCTCAGGGTCAGCTCGGATGCCATCAGCACTCACGATGTGTCCAAGAAACTTCAATTCGTTGAACCCGAAGTGGCACTTTTGAGGCTTGAGAGAAACGTTGGCAGACCGGACGGCTTCGAGAACAGTTCTCAGGCGGCGCAGGTGTTCCGTGAACGCGGTGAAACAATTATCACGTCGTCGAGATAAACAAGGCATGTCTGCCACCTAAGACCTGTGAGCACAGTGTCCATCATCCGCTGGAAGGTGGCAGGAGCACAGCAGAGCCCGAATGGGAGGACGCGGAATTCATAGAGCCCATCTGGTGTTACGAAGGCAGTTTTTTCACGGTCCCTCTCATCAACTTCAATTTGCCAATAACCACTCCTGAGGTCAATGGAGGAGAAGTACTTGGCTCGGCGAAGTAGGTCGAGAAAGTCGTCAATCCGTGGCAGCGGATAGACGTCCTTCTTTGTCATACTGTTGAGTTTCTGATAGTCAACGCAGAAACGAAGTGTTCCGTCTTTCTTTTTAACGCGGACTACAGGCGACGACCATGGGCTGCTTGAAGGTTGAATGACGCCATCGGCGAGCATCTCCTTGACTTGCTGTTGGATAGCATCACTCTCCCGAGGAGACACACGATAGGGCTGCTGATGGATGGGTCGAGTGCCTTCATGCGTGATAACCCGGTGTTTAATGACCGACGTTTCCTGCACTTTAGATGAAGACGTGAAGCACACACGAAACTCCAGCAATAGATCGTGGAGTTGCCTCTTTTCAGCGGAGGAAAGGCTAGAATTGATGTCGACAGCGTGTATGGCATCATCCGGTTCAGTGCTAGGCGTAGCTTCCTCGGAAGCAAAACATTCGGCGACTTCCTGCAGATGGTCGACGTAAGCAATGACAGTGCCACGGAACAGATGTCGATGTTCATTGGAGAAATTGCTGAAAGTACCTCCGTCTCTCTGCCACGAAGGAAACAAAGACCTCTTGCCACAGAAACGCCCAAAGCGAGTGAGAGGGAGACATTAGGCTCAACAACCCGGAGGCCGTGATGTGGCTCGTCACAGGTAACTCTGGCGAGGATGCTGGCGCGTGGTGGCACTTTGAGGCTATCATCGGCTACTCGCAGCGTGCAGTGGGACCCCCGGTACTCATGCTTTTCAGTGGCCAGTTTGGCGGAAAACGTCACCAAGCGGTTCGGTAGATCTATAGTGGCACCGTGCTCATGAAGGAAGTCGATGCCAAGAATAACATCACGAGAGCATTCGCGTAGAACAATAAAAGTCGCAACAAATGTGCAGCCTCGCACCGTAACCCGGGCTGTACACATACCCAGTGGTGCAACCACATGTCCGCCTGCCGTCCGTATGTCTGGTCCGTTCCATGACGTCATCACCTTTTTCAGTGTCCTTGTAAGCCGCCCGCTAAGGATAGAATAATCGGCTCCCGTATCAACTAAAGCGCTGACCTCCTTCGTGTCAACGATAATAGGGATATCCAGGGAGACCCGGCCAAGCCCAGGGCCTGTCGACGTCGGTTCGGAGTGAAGGGAGTGGTGTGGCGGCGGAAGCTTGAGGGCAGTTGGGTGGTCGGCGTCGGGACAATTCAATGTCGACGGCAGGTCGGAGTGAAGTGAGCGGTACGGTGGCGGAAGCTGGGCGGCAGTTGTGTGGTCTGCGTCGAGGTGATTTAAGTGACACGGCGGTGATAACTGGTCGGCGAATCCAGACGACATCGGGGCGATCTGGTCTGTGCGGCGAAAACTGGACAGGAATTAGGCGTTCGACGTCGGGGCGAATCGAGCGGTGCGGCGGTGGAAGCTTTGCGGCGAATCGGTGTGCGGCGGCCTCGCCCCCAAAGGTCGCCGGAGCTAGTTTTCCCGATGAGGGTTCGAGGAACCATGGCGTCCAGCGGTATACCGTGGCCCCGAGGGCGAAGAGCGACGAGGTGAAGGCGAGCGCGACTCGCGACGAAGAGAATGCGGCAGACTACACTGGCGGGTGACGTACTCGGCGATGTCCTGAGGCCGCTGACCAGGCCGTGGACGAGTGTTGTCGGGGGAAAATCCTCCAAGGCCCATCTGACGATAAGGGCACTGCCGGTAGAGGTGACCTGCCTCGCCAAAGTGGTAACAGAGAGGGCGGTTATCTGGAACGCGCCAGAGATCAGTCTTCCGGGGCGCCTGGCGCCGACCTGCCCAAAAGGGGCTGCGGTTCCGCAGCATGCAGAGTGACCTGAGGTGGCGTGCAAAGCAAAGGGGTAGGTAGCAGGGCTGGGCGGCGTGTGACATCAGCATAAGTTATCCGCTGGGTGAGGCCCGGGGGTGGTAGTAGAACGACTGTACTTATCGGTGGCGCTAGTGCGCTCTGGACCTCCTCACGGATGATGCTGGCCAGGGAAGCCGCGCCAAGAGGAAATGATCCATGAAGTTGCTGGAGCACCTCGCGAATCGCGGTGCGAATGAGGTCCGGAAGGGAGCACATATCTGCCCCGGGATTGTAGTCGGTTCGGTCAGACGGCGATAGTGTGGAGATGGAATTCAGCGGCCGAGCGTACTGGCTGCATCGCTGCTGTAGCAGTTTCTCCATGATCACAGCTTCAGCCAGAAACGCCGCGACGGTGGTGGGCGGGTTGGGCACGATGCCGGAAAAAAGCTGGTCTTTGACGCCGTGCATCAGCTGCCGCACCGTTTTCTGCTCACTCATGGACGGGTCGGCGCGATGGCAAAGGCGCATGACGTCTTCAACGTACATTGCGACCCCTTCATTCTGACGCTGAACTCGAGAGGTCAGGGCACGCTCGGCGTTCTCTCGGCGGTCACTGTTGGTGTACGTACCGAGGAGCTGGCTTCGGAAGGCCGGCCACGTAGAGAATGTGGCCTCGCGGTTCTGGAACCATGTCCGAGTAGCGTCTTCAATGCTGAAGTAGACGTTCTGCATTTTCGCAGCGTCGTCCCAGCCGTTAAACGTCGCGACCTTTTCCTAGTGAGTTAGCCAATCCTCGGCGTCTTCAAACTGCTCACCGTGAAATGGCTTAGGGGTACGTGGGGCTGAAGGATGAGACAGGACGAAGGGGTGGAACGGACAGTCATGGTACGGGCGAGCGGTGTAGTTGCCACAGCTAGGGTCTCTTCGTCAAGTGGGAAGGCCTCGTGGGGCACGCCTCGGAGTCGTCGGCTAGTACGATGAACAGTAGTCACGAGAGGCGGCCGCGTAGGATCGTCCGCAGAAGGGATCATCGATGGCACCTCCACCAGTGTCACGACTCAAGTCACAGGGAGCCGAGAAGGTACACGTAGCCGAGGCGAGAATAAGGTCGGCTTGTAGTTCCGATCACAGAGTTCAGCACCAGCGCGCCGCTCGTGCCAACAACCGCTTCGTCGTCGTCGGCACCAAGCACGGCTGTCGCGCGGCGCTAGGCACGTGGCAATATGTATGTACTATGCCTTGCTGCTGTGCCTCAGCGGTTAGGGTGCTCAACTACTAAGGCGAGTAATTAGGTTCCATCCTTGCCACGCCGGGCGCGTTTCATGGAGGCGAAATGTGAGGCACCCGTGGACTGTGTGACGCCAATTCACGCTAGAAAACACCAGGTGGGTGAAATTATCTGGAGCCCTACACTACGCCGCCTCTCATGGCCCCAGTCGCTTTGGATTCTTTAACCTCATAAACTAAATCAAATTTGGATTGCCTGCCTGAAAAGTCATATATACACGTTAAAAGTCACACTTTTGAAGTTTTGTGGTGGGCCTCAGTAAAGAAGCTACTATAAATAAAAATTAAAGAGCGCTGCAGAATCTACATTGGGGTAAAACGAAAGCATGGATGCTGCGGTTGGTTGCTTCCGGTTTCTTCTAGTTGCTTAATTCATTTCTTTTTTTTTACTCATTGTCACGAAATCGGCGCACATTTTCATTAAGCCGGTACGACGCGAGGCCCGCGCGACGTCGCGTGGAAAGCATGGAGAGAAAAACCTCCTTCCCCGCGCGGGAGAGCGCGTAGCTGTGCACGCGTTGCCGTCACCCTCTTTCCCATTGCCCAGGGAGGACGGTGGTTCTGGAATACGCCAGAAAATTCCAGAATCTTCTATGGGACCTAGCCAATGGCGATGCGCGGCTGGACGGGAGGAAGAGAGAGCGCTCTAACTAGCGAAGCTAAGTGTGTGTGCGCGCTAGTTTTGGCGCGTGTTAACAGACAGACGCGGCGCGCCCTAATTAAACAGACCGCGCCGCTTGTGCAGTCAGTACGACAGTCAGACAGTGTTTGCGACGTGTTCGCCGGCGCTTCGGCTGGACTCCCAGGGATCACCCGCTGCTGGAAGCCCACGGACCTACAAGGGAGCGGCGCTCGTCTCGTATGGCGGCCACATCGTGACTCTTGAGGCGGCGGACTGCAACAGTGCCTGGTGAACAATTTGGTGTTTGTTTATGTAACTCTCTCGTGCTTGATCTGTTGTAAAGCCTCTGTGTTATTGAATCATTCTGTAGTTGCATGCTTAGCGTTTGCATTCGGTGAACCTCTTGTCTGTGCATTTCAAGTGATCTTTTGTATTCCTGTGTATCGTCTCTTGCTCTGCATACATTGTGTTTTGTTTGTTACTTCTGAGTCCGATCCTTACTCTGGTTTGAACCGGCGACCGCTGGGCACCAAACGACCACCTCCTTCTGTCACTACAAGGTAGTTGAATTCCGGCTGAGCTTGCCACGCAAGTCGAGGACATCTCCTTTGCGACCGGGACAGCTACCCCCACGCACTCTAAGGGTGTCTGGGAGTGTGCGCACCGTTAAGGGCGCATCGTTAATAATACCTCCCCTAATTATTAACGGGTGACAATTATTCTGGCGTCCGCGACAGGAAGTTTGGTGCACTCAAGCTCAGAGGACGGAGAACGAGTTGGAAGTGTTTACGAAGAAGTCGTAAACTGTGTAGCAGCAGAGCGATAGCGAGAGGTTGTGCCGCGCGGAAGCGTTTAGGCGAGGTTCGCTAAGCAGACTTAAGGCTACACCCAAACAGTTCGCGCTTCAGAGATGAATCTGAAGGAGTTGATTGAGGCTGGCACCCAGCTGGGGTTGTCCGGTGCCGAACTGCGCAAATGGGTTAGCCAGAGAGAAAAAGAAGAAAGATAGAGAGAGAAGAAATAGAACGAGAGAGGGCTCGAAAGGAAGCCGAAGAAGAAAGAGAGAGAGCAGAAAAAGAACGAGAGAGGGCTCGAAAGGAAGCCGAGGAGGAACGAGAGAGGGCTCGAAAGGAAGCCGAGGAAGAACGAGAGCGCTCGAAAAGAAGCTGAGGAAGAAAGAGAGAATGCTCGAAAGGAGCGGGAAGAGGAATTTCAGTGAGAAAAGGAATTACTTACTATGAAACTTCAGCTCCAAAGGTGAGGGAACAACAACGCTTTAGCTGAAGTGCATAGCCCCAGTGAAGGACATAGCAGCTTGCGTATAGACGCAAGTAAATTGATTCCGAAATACGACGAGAGAAGAGACGATCTCGACGCGTTCCTCTTGCGCTTCGAAAGGATCGCCATAAATGCAAATTGGACAGACAGTGAATGTGCTACCATATTGAGCACTTGCCTTAGCGGCGAAGCATTAAGTGTATTTGGAAGACTTCCACCTGAGGATGCAGGCAGCTATAACAAGGCAAAAGCTGCATTACCTAAAAGGTTTAGATTTACGACGGATGGGTTTCGTGAGAAGTTCAGGACTGGAAAACCTATGGACGGTGAAACGGCAACACAGTATGTTGCGCGACTGAGCCATTATTTTGACCGCTGGACTGAACTCTCAAAAATTAAACTAGAGTATGGCGCACTTCGCGAACTACTAATCAAGGAACGATTCCTGAATAGCTGTCACCCTGGTCTGTCGCTTTATCTAAAAGAAAGAAAAGCGTATACATTGGACGATATAGTGGATCTTGCAGATCAATATTTGGAAGCCCAGGGAGGCGAAAATTTGAGCAGGAATGCAAATTCTGAAACCCCTCAAAAGCCCGAATTCCGGCAGACAAAACCTAGCGTAAGGTCACCCCCGAGGTGCTATCTCTGCGGAAAACTAGGCCATTATGCACCTAACTGCCGCAAACTCGCAATCAACTATCCATTCACGTATTGGAAATGCGGACAGAAGGGCCACAAAGCGATGTCGTGTCCCGACGCTGACAAGGCAGCTCCGGAGGCGGCATGCGCGAGGACTCCATCAGAGCCAGAATGTCACCTGGAGGAAGAAGATGCCGATGGCTTTGTTGAGCTTAAGAACGGCAGGAAAGTCCGCGTGGTGCACGACCTAGAGGAAGAGGAAGCAGAGAAGGTGGTTAATCGGAAAAAGGACAACAAAATCCGGGTGGTGAACGCCGTAGTACACGCGCAACCTGGAGCTGCGGTGAATCGGATGTCGGTTTCGAGGGGAAAGATAAAAGGAACATCAGTTTCTCTGCTACGAGATACAGGTAGCAGTGCCGTAATTGTTAAACGGAGTTTGATTCAGGAGAATGATCTGACTGGTCAGAAATGCCCTGTGAGGCTAATTGACGGCTCAATTCGATTGCAACCTGAGGCAAAATTGGAAGTGCAGACGCCATACTATTCTGGGAAACTGACAGCCCTGTGCATGGAACGCCCTATCTACGATTTGGTGTTGGGAAATATCAAGGGTGCAACATTTTCCGAGGATCCTGATCAAAGTCCCGCGCCTGTGCGCTGCAGCGAATCTAAAAAGAAAAAGGCAAGGCGAGGAAAGCAAGGCCATGAGAAGCCGGAGGAAAAGCCTCGAGGCAAGAATAAACAAAAGGAAGCCCCTCAGGAGGAAACCGAAAAGAGACGACCCAGGAAAATAAATCAGGAATGCCTAAGCCGTCGTTGATGCAGGTAGCCCAAGTGTTTTTCCTACTTATGGGGGCATTACTTGGAATATTCCACCTTCCGCGGAAGGAATACCGGCGCCTAGGAAAGAGCACTACTACAGTGATTCTTTTTGTTGGTCTGTGCGCGTTGGCACAGGTTCCGTATATACGTCGGCGCTACTGGTTGTAGGGGAAATTATCGGCACACATTTGTTGTGTGATTTGCAAGGGGACTATAAGTCATGCCTCAGGGAATTGTCAGTAGCCCGATCGGGGAACATAGAAGCGTCTCAAATGCGACAGCCTAGAGCGAAGGCAGAATCCCTGGCGGACAGAAGCGTGACACGAACTGATCGCGGGTTGGAATTACGCTCGGAAATTTAGGTTCATGCGCTTCGCATTTTAAAAGATGTGTGTTGTTTATTCCTATGTGTATCCGACAACAGTTTGGTGCTATGTTTGTGAACATCATGGCATTGATGTGTGAATTTTGTAATGTGTTATTACAGTTTGTGAACTTTGTGCAATGTGTGTGACATGGACATTTGCCACATATAATTGTGAGCCATGCATGTGCGCGCGATGTTCGTGGTTGTTGTGAATATTGTGGGACAATATTCTTTAAGGGAGGGGCAGTGTCACGAAATCGGCGCACATTTTCATCAAGCCGGTACGGCGCGAGGCCCGCGCGACGTCGCGTGGAAAGCATGGAGAGAAAAACCTCCTTTCTCACGTGGGAGAGCGCGTAGCTTTGTACGCGTTGCCGTCACCCTCTTTCCCATTGCCCGGGGAGGACGGTGGTTCTGAAATGCGCCAGAAAATTCCAGAATCTACTATGGGACCGGCTCGAAGGGAGGAAGAGAGAGCGCTCTAACCAGCGAAGCTAAGTGTGTGTGCGCGCTAGTTTTTGCGCGTGTTAACAGACAGATGGGGCGCGGCCTATTTCAAGAGACCGCGCCGCTTGTGCAGTCAGTCCGACAGTCAGACAGTGTTCGCGACGTGTTCGCCGGTGCTTCGGCTGGACTCCCGGGGATCACCCGCTGCTGGAAGCCCACGGACCTACAACGGAGCGGCGCTCGTCTCGTATGGCGGCCACATCGTGACTCTTGATGCGGCGGACTGCAACATTGCGCGGTGAACAATTTGGTGTTTGTTTATGTAACTCTCTCGTGTTTGATCTGTTGTATAACCTCTGTGTTATTGAATCATTCTGTAGTTGCTTGCTTAGCGTTTGTATTCTATGAACCTCTCGTCTGTGCATTTCAAGTGATCTTTTGTATTCCTGTGTATCGTCTTTTGCTGTGCATACATTGTGTTTCGTTTGTTACTTATGACTCCGATCCTTACTTTGGTTTGAACCGGCGACCACTGGGCACCAAAACGACTACCCCCTTCTGTCACTACAAGGTAGTTGAATTCCGGCTGAGCTTGCCACGCAAGTCGAGGGCATCTCCTTTGCGACCGGAACAGCTACCCCCCTCACTCTAAGGGTGTCTGGGAGTGTGCGCACCGTTAAGGGCGCATCGTTAATAATACCTCTCCTAATTATTAATGGGTGACACTCATTTTAGTCCTTGGTACTTTCAAATTGCGCGCCAATCCCTTCCTATGCCCTTTTTCGGCTCTACTTCCGGTTGCGTGACGTCACCCTAATTGACTGTCTTGATTAACTACTTTAGTCTTTGGTACCTTTAAATTGCGCGTCAATCCGTTTCTATGGCCATTTTTTTTTACTCGACTTCAGGTTGCATGACATCACTCTGACTGATTTATTTACTATGGTAGTTTTGATACATTAAAATCTGGTGCCAAGCCATTCGCTAGTGATACCATTTTCGACTTTACTTTTCCATTTTAGCCTCTTAATAATTACCTGACTAACCTTTTTGCCTAATTATTTTATCGCACACATTACATCACTCTCTATCCATTGACACCACTCATTAACCTCTACGACTTCTCAATTACTCACAAATGCTGCGGACATGATTTTGCAAATGGCGCACCGATCTCTTTCTATGCCTTTTTTCGGCTCTACTTCCGGCTGCGTGACGCCACATTCCATGCTACCTTAATTTGCTGATTTATTTAAGTATTTTAGTGTTTAATACATTCAACTGTGGCATCAAGCTATTCGTTAATGATACTATTCTCGCCTTTACTTTCTAATTAGCCTATTGGCTTAATTATTTTTTTGCACACATTACATCACCCTCTATCGATTGACAACACTCATTAACCTCTACGACTTTTTAATTAGTCACAACTTCTGCCGAAAGCTTTTACATTTTTTACCTGTAATTTATACCTATTAAACTTTTTGGCCTCATTATTCTTTCTGCAGCAGCAATACGTCAGCCTATATCGATTGACACCACTCATTAACCTCTATCAGTTCTCAAGTACTCGCAACTGCTGCGAACACGATATTACGGACGCGGCCTGCGGACACGGTCTGCGGGCAGAAATCTGTGAACATAGCGAAGTAACGCCTTCGCGTTAAAAAATATAATTGGCCAATTCTTGCTTATTTGCTGATGTTCCGGATCCCCACCGTGTCTTTCCTTTTGTCTGCGAGTTAAAGCCAGTTCTGTGCTTAAAAGAGGCCAACATGTGGGGTGACTTAAACGTTATTGAGGACACTTAAGGTTCGCTTTTAAGGATATGATGCAATATCATGCACTACGAGCCCGCACATAAAGCCCCGCTTTAACAAAGCTGTATGGACATACCTGAGTGGCCTGGGGGTGACTTGAATGCATAAGGGTCCTGGCAGGCTGATTTGGATATCGCCCTCCATAATGGAAAAAGAGGCCTGAGTTGGAGGTGCCTATAAGACCGTATGATAACGTGTATACGTGAGATAACAAGCACAGTTTATATGATTAGTGTTTAAAGGACGAGCAATGTGAATGTACTCGAACGACGATCCGCAAGGGAGGTCAACGTCGGGAGCCACTAACGCTTTTGCGTCATGAAACTAAATGCAGGTATGAAGGACCCTACAATAATTAACTAATTTTAGGGGACGTAACATCCATATAAAAATCCTCCGTAATAGGCCAAAGTATCAAGACGCCTTAGAGTGCCTTCCTCAAGCAGAAGTGGTGGTGGTGCGTTTAAGCGGGTGCGCAAATTGCGAATGTTTATCATGGTTAAATCTAGTGATACGAGTGGAAACTGTGTTAAGTTCGGGTGCACTCGGACCGTCACTTGTTTAATCCATGCCCATTTTGCGCAGCTAAGCGCCGGCAAAATAGGCGCTCGCTTATTTGGTACACAGTGGTGAGTCTCCGAACGGGAGAAGCTGCCACGTCTCCCCGAAGCGGATTACTTAGCGTGACGTCACAGCTGCCCCGCTTGCTGTGTGGTGACTCAAGGTGAAGCGAGCGTCAACATTGACCTTGGTAGTTACTGTGTGAAGAGTAGAGGTTCCGCCCTGAAGCAAAGCGCTTGACGTGAATTCGAAACTGTCCATGTTGCTTAAGTTGAAGAGTGTAACGTTTTATAGGGGATGTGTTACAATGTGGGTAATGAATTTTTATACCATGCTATTTACCGCTTGTGTTGGTTTCAGTGGTGCAAATGTAAACCTGTACTCAGCAGCAAGCAGTCAACGTTCACACACCGGGACATATTAGTTCAGTCGTTTCGTTTACGACGTGAGCTCATCCTGTGCCATCGCGTGGCTGAAGTCCGTTCAAGGCCAGCGGTCGAGGCGGCTAGGAAATAGAGATAACAGAACGGAGGTTAACTGTGATACGAAAAAAGAGGAAAGAAGGAGAAGGAGAAAATGGAGGCAAGCTGTCACGGTGATAGATATGGAAGAAAACAAAACAAAAAAACTAACAGAGCAGCGGCTGTTCCCTATTATCACCTAAGTACATCGCTGTCGGCGCTGCGTCGGGCTTAGGGCGAATGTTATTGCTGACAGAGAAGCGAGGAGTCCATTTCCCTATCCTCTTTTTATTTTATTGAAAGCTTCAGGTTATCTTTTAATCAGCTAGATGAGCGCCTGCAGATTAAGAAGCTTAAAAGTTCGAAGAGAGTAAGCTTAGCCAAGGTTCTGTCCAAGGGCTGCTCGTAGAAATAAAAAAAGACTGGTAAACTATACAGAACACGTGATTTTCACAGCAGCTGCCATGACGCAGTTGTGCGTTTGGTGCGGAGGACTCCTGGCCGTCGCACTTGGGATGATCGACGTCAGCGTAAACAAGACGAGATTGTTTTCGTCACCAACCGAGCCCATAAATCTTCGTGGCAAGGCCGTGCTGCTGCAGGCAACAACGCATCTTGATCTTTTTGAGTTGCCGTCGCTGGCGAAGTACATGCTAAGAAGGGAGCGCCGGAGCGAGAGCGCAGGAAGTCACATCATAACGCTAGGGCGTTCTACGTAAAGCTGCCGCCGGCTCACGTGGAGTGTTTAACTGTGCTGTTACCTAGTCTGACTAATTTCGTGTCGCTATTGTAATGTGCAAGTGCACAGTCTAAATAAATATAATTTCGTTTCTGTCACAGTTTAGGTTTGGGAAATTTCAACATTGGTAGCTTGTTTATTTTCTACTCAGCGCAGCTACGGTTTCAATTTATGCTTGCAGTTCACGACGCTTTTCAAGCGGGGCAAACTTCGTGGAAGGGTACTGGGATCGACTTTCGTGCAGGCTTCCTGACACTATGGAGCCTTGAAGAAGCCGCAAATGTGAGCGGCCAATCTGCAGGCAAGTATAAACATTTAGCCCTTTGTATGTTGAAACAATAGAGGGACCATGAAACGATATTCTAATGCAAGAAATCAACATATAGGTGGTTCTTGCGAATATTCCAGTGGGATTTGAAAGCTCTGCTTGGAGGCTATAATTTACACATAATATTTAACAAAACGTCTGCTGATTGCAAGAAATCGATGAGGGCTAGACCTCGTGCGTCCTCATCGCGTCGACGTGAACTGGGGCTTCCTGGGTACGCCCACTCATTGGACACTCCGAAGTGATGCGGGCGGGGCGCCGTCGAATTTTGTTCTTGCAATTAACGCAATAGTATTAAAGGCTTTGTTACCCAGAAAATCAGGCGTTGGTGTCGGCGTCAGTGTCGGCGTGGGTGTCGGCGTCGGTGTTGTGAGCGATAAGTCGCAGGCATTGCACTGGCTGGAGGTAACTGGTACATGACATGTCCGAGCAGTGATTTTAAATGGCTTGTGCTACTTAACGAGACCACACTATAGTTGGGTAGAACTGCAAACTCGGGTTCTTCATTTGAGGCGGGAAGATGTAGTAGGTTGGATGCCGTGCCGAGTGAAGCACGCTACTTATATCGGCGACTCAGGCACCTTCATATGGCTTCGTTAAAGAAGGGCTTTATGTGCAAGGTGGTCGCCTACGACCGGTTGGTTGGTTGGTTCATAGGAAGGGAAAGGCGCAGTATCTGTCACACTTGCTCCGTGGACACCTGAACCGCGCCGTAAGGGAAGGGATGAAGGTGGGAGTGAAGGTGGATAGAGAGAAAGGGGGGTCGTAGTGGAGGGCTACGGAGTAATTTCGACCACCTGGGGATCTTTAACGTGCGCTGACATCGCACAGCACACGGACGCCACTTCGTTTCGCCTCCATCGAAACGCAACCGCCGAGGCCGGGATTCAATCCCGGGAACTCCGGCACAGTAGTCGGGCGTCTTACCACTGCACCACCCCGGCAGCTGAATATTGTGGTAGCTTAGTACTGCATGGTAATAAAAACGTGTGATATATTGGATATTAAATAAGGGATTAGGAAATAAGTTAACAAACACTGCAATTAACGCTATAACGTATTATACCTTTAAAGACTGAGCCTCTATGTCCGCCATCATTTTTTCTCCTTGAGCGTCAGCGTGCTCTTAAATGAGGGAAGAAGGAGAGATGAAGAGGAGCGTGATTTTCGATTGCAGATATCTTCGGTGCTAGTGAAGTCAGCTTCAAACCTCTTTCGTTGCTGTGAGGACTCAATAAATGCCCATTGTATGCGTCTGGTGGGTCTAGTAAGCCGCCGGCGCACTCCCCTTACAGTTAGAAAGGAGACAAGGGGACACGTGGTAACCGTTCTAGACAAAGGCACAATTTTTTGCAGGCCACTGTTGGGAGCGCCTTTTACTTCAGCCTCTGGCTGTTCAATTGCATTGAGTCTGCAGTGTGCTGGAGTCCATTAAAATATTGTCCTGGGTCTTGGGCATGGGAAAAAGCAAGGAGCTCCGTGAGTTTAGTATCAGGGACTGGTAGGGGGTGCGGCGTAGCAAGCTTTGCAAAATATATTATTCAAGCTTCGAGTCTGCGAATCTACACCGCTTTTGATGTGGCTCCCCAAAGATGTGAAAAAGGGCTTTCCTAAGTGCCAC